>NC_057812.1:727824450-728052445 GCF_018294505.1 Triticum aestivum
TATAATCAACATAGTGAAGATAATCATGAAAATATGTTGAGTTCGAAGCCAAACCAAATGTGAAGACATTGCAAGGTAACGCCATGAGTGAAACACTTCAAAATAGAACGTTTGGTGGTGGCGTTACCCACCGTATAGGAAGTATTAGACCCAGACACGGCGCACAATTATCGTGGCGCTCCGAAGTCAAATTCCACATTAATGTATTCACACTTAGAATGTATGTCTTCATTGATTGAAGATATACTTCACTTCGTGTGTTGCACATCTAAGTCATTAATATGCATAAGGGTTAGGATGTGTGCCTGATCACAGGACATTTGAGGATTTCAGGATATTTAGCTCACACCGTAACTTGCAAAACCTCTTCTCATCCAAGGGCTTGGTGAAGATATCTGCTAATTGCTCTTCAGTGTTGACGTGTATGATATCAATGTCTTCCTTTACAACATGATCTCTGAGAAAGTGATGACGAATTTCAATGTGCTTTGTCTTCGAGTGCTGAACTGGGTTGTTAGCAATCTTGATGGCGCTTTCATTGTCGCAGTAAAGTGGCACTTGCTTCAGATGAATGCCATAGTCCTTGAGTGTTTGCTTCATCCACAAAAGCTGAGCGCAGCAAGATCCAGCAGCAATGTATTCAGATTCAGCAGTGGAGAGAGATACACAGTTCTGCTTCTTTGAAGACCAACATACAAGTGATCGTTCCAGAAAATGACATGTGCCTGATGTAGACTTGCGATCAACTTTGTCACCAGCATAATCAGCATCCGAGAATCCAACCAGATCAAACTCTGAGCCCTTTGGATACCATAATCCTAGAGTTGGGGTGTGAGCCAAATATCGAAGAATTCGCTTCACAGCTAAGTGATGCGACTCCTTTGGTGCCGCTTGAAATCGAGCACACATGCAAACACTAAGCATAATATCTGGCCTATATGCACATAGATAAAGTAAAGAACCAATCATGGAGCGGTATACCTTTTGATCGAACTCTTTACCATTGTCGTCAGGACCCAGATGATGTTTGGCTGGCATTGGTGTTGTGAAGCCTTTGCAGTCTTGCATACCGAACTTCTTCAGGTAGTCTTTGAGATACTTCTCTTGAGATATGAAGATGCCATTGCGTTGTTGTCGTATTTGAAGACCAAGGAAGAACTTCAGGTCCCCCATCATGGACATCTGATATTGCTCTTGCATCATATATCCAAACTCTTCACTGTACTTCTGATTGGTGCAGCCGAAGATAATGTCATCCACATATATTTGGCACACAAACAGTTCGTCATCATATGTCTTCGTGAAAAGAGTGGGATCTAGGGAACCAAGTATGAAGCATTTGATCTTCAGGAAGTATTTGAGTGTGTCATACCAGGCCCGAGGGGCTTGTTTGAGGCCATACAGTGCCTTGTTGAGCTTGTATACCATGTCAGGATGTTTTGGATTTTCAAAGCTAGGTGGTTGTGCAACATACACTTCTTCTTCAATCTTGCCATTGAGAAAGGCACTCTTCACATCCATTTGATATAGAAGTATGTTATGATGATTTGCATAGGCCAGCAGTATGTGTATGGCTTCAAGTCTAGCCACAGGAGCAAATGTTTCATCGAAGTCAATGCCTTCCACTTGAGTATATCCTTGAGCAACGAGACGAGCTTTGTTTCTGACAACTTGACCATGCTCATCTTGCTTGTTGCGGTATATCCATTTGGTGCCTATTATATTTGTGCTTCCATGGATCAGGACGCTTAACCAGTTCCCATACATTATTCAGCTCAAACTGTTGAAGCTCTTCTTGCATAGCTTGAATCCATTCAGGTTCCATGAAGGCTTCTTCAACTTTCTTGGGTTCTGATATTGAGACGAATGCGAAGTGCCCACAGAAATTTGCTAGCTGAGTTGCCCTTGAACGAGTGAGTGGACCAGGTGCATTGATGCTATCAATTATTCTTTCAATCTGCACTTCATTGGCAACGCGAGGATGTACAGGGCGAAGACTTTGCTCTTGCTGTTCATTGTCGTTGTTGGAAGGAATGTCTTCAGGCTGAGCATTGTCTTCATGTTGATCAGGTGCTGAAATGATAAGTTCTTCTTCACGATGAGCTTCAGAAGGTATAATTTCTCCTGTTCCCATTAGCTTGATTGATTCACTGGATGGAACTTCATCTAGCACATTTGGCAGCTGCTCTCTTTGTGAACCGTTGGTCTCATCGAACCGCACATCTACTGTTTCAACCACTTTGTAATGAAAGAGATTGAAGACTCTGTAGGAGTGCGAATCCTTTCCATATCCAAGCATAAAACCCTCATGTGCTTTTGGTGCAAATTTTGAGGTGTGATGTGGGTCTTTGATCCAGCACCTTGCGCCAAATACTCTGAAGTAACTGACATTTGGGTTCTTGCCAGTAAGGAGCTCATAAGATGTCTTGTTCAGTAGCTTGTGAAGATAAACACGATTGATTGTATGGCATGCAGTATCAATGGCTTCGGGCCAGAATTTTCTCGGGGTCTTGTATTCATCTAGCATCGTTCTGGCCATCTCAATTAGTGTTCTATTCTTGCGTTCGACGATGCCATTCTGCTGTGGCGTGTACGGGGCTGAGAATTCATGTGTTATGCCCAAGTTATCAAGATATGTATCAAGGCCAGTGTTCTTGAATTCAGTGCCATTGTCACTTCTGATGTGCTTTATCTTGGCGCCAAAATTGTTCATAGCTCGATTGGCGAAGCGTCTGAAGACATCCTGCACTTCAGTCTTGTAAAGGATTATGTGCACCCAAGTATATCTAGAATAATCATCAACAATAACGAAGCCATAGAGGCAAGCAGTAGTAGTTAGAGTTGAGTAATGAGTGGGACCGAAAAGATCCATGTGAAGCAGTTCGAAGGGTTGAGTAGTAGTCATGATTGTCTTCGAGGGATGTTTGGCCCTCGTCATCTTCCCTGCTTCACAGGCACCGCACAAGTGGTCTTTCTTGAACTTGACGCCCTCGATGCCTATGACATGTTTCTTCTTCGCAAGGGTGTGGAGGTTCCTCATGCCAGCATGTCCAAGCCTCTGATGCTAGAGCCAACATTCTGAAGCCTTTGCTAGAAGGCATACTGCAAGCTGTGGCCCTGCTGAGAAATCTACCACATACAAATCATCTTTTCGATACCCTTCAAACACTAGAGATTTGTCAGATTCCATTAGTACAAGGCAACGATATTTTCCAAACATTATGATCATGTTCAAATCGCAAAGCATTGAGACAAACATTAAGTTGAAGCCAAGGGATTCAACAAGCATGACTTTATCCATGTGTTGATCCCTTGAGATTGCAACTCTACCTAGACCCAATACCTTACTTTTACCAGTGTCAGCAAATGTGATGTGGCTCTTGTCGGATGGACGTAAGGTTGAGTCCATAAGAAGACTTCTTTTGCCAGTCATGTGATTTGTACACCCACTGTCAATAATCCATTCTGAAGACGCTGGTGTCGTACCCTACAGTGCAGTTAGGGGGATAGGCTTCACCAAGAGCATTGTGAAGCAAAAACATTTGACGAACCAGTGGGTTATGAAAGCTTAGATCCAGGTTAGGACTAATAGGGAGAGTAGCAAGTGATTCAAGTACGAAGTACATAGTAAGACCATTTGGGCATTTGATCTTGCGCCCTACAAGATGTTTAAGGTCCCCAGCAATAGCGTCAGACGATTTTGGTTTTCTGCTGGAGACCTTTCCCTGCAAAAGAGAGTTAAGTCTTCTTAACCACCCACATCTTCAAGGGTGGCTTAGAAGCAATAAGTCTAAGTGCAGCATCTGAGAATTTTGGCTTTGAAGCCTTAGCAAACAGTCTTGCAGGCGGACAATACTCATAAGAATAAGCAGAATAGTTCTTGTTCTTATGAACATGGCGGTTTGATAAACCGCTCTCATATTCATATGCCTGAGTATGGTTTCCCTGCAAAACATTTGCGTTAGTGTAACTCAGGTGAGTCCTCTGTTTGTATGAAGCCTTTGGACCGTATGAAGCCTTTGGTCTGAGGTTTGTCTACTTCAAGTGAGGTGTCATGAAGACATTCACAGGAAGATTTTCCAGACACCTTTTCGGAACCCAGATCTTCTTCATAGGCGGTCCATTCCTGCAGTTAGTACCAATGTACCTGGCAAACACATCACCATTCTGATTTTTAAACAGTATATAGTTTGCATCAAAGGATTCATCAATGATAATGGGGTTACACAAGTGAAGCCAGATAGATTGGATGGATCTGCTGAAGGTTCCTTTGCAGCAACCCACATGGTTTTGGGGTACTGCTCAGGTTTCCAGTAAGAGCCATCTGCATTCATTTTCCTTACGAACCCTACACCCTCTTTCCTAGGGTTTCGGTTCAAAATCTGCTTTTTCAGGACATCACATAGTGTCTGATGCCCTTTAAGACTTTTGTACATCCCTGTTTCAAGCAATGTCTTCAACCTAGCATTCTCATCAGCAATAGCGTTGGTATCCTCAGCAGAGGGGTTAGTTACCGCATCAACAGTTGAAGATATTGCAACAGCAGTAGCAGTAGAACATTCAGCAACAGAAGTAGCATTATCACGCTCAATGCATTTAAGACATGGTGGTTCAAATCCTTCATGGGCGGGACTGATCTGTTTGGTGCAAAGTGACTCGTTTTCCGTTTGAAGATCTTCACGAGCCACTCTCAATTTCTCAAGATCTTGCTTCCTTTGAAGATAATCATAGGAAAGCTTTTCATGAGTTGTTGAGAAAGTTTCATGAAGACTTTCAAGTTCCTAATACTTAACGTGAAGATTTTTTATGTCTTCAATTAAGGATTCAGATCGAGTCATTTCAGCACCTAACAGATTATCGCTTCTGTCTAACAGTTTTTGAATGTGTTCCATAGCTTTCTGTTGTTCAGTTGCAATTTTAGCAAGTGTTTTGTAGCTAGGTTTTGAACCACAATCAGAGGCATCGTCACTAGATGTTTGATAGTGAGTAGTGCGTGTGTTTACCTTGGCACCGCGTGCCATGAAGCAGTAGGTAGAAGCGGAGTAGTCCTTGTCATTTGCATCGGTGTCGGTGATGAAATCATTGTCTTCAGTGTTGAAGATGGACTTGGCAACGTATGATGTAGCCAGACTTGCGACACCTGAGTCAGATTCCTCCTCAGACTCCACCTCCGCCTCTTCAGACGCAGACTCCTCCTCTGAATCCATTTCCTTGCCAACAAATGCACATGCCTTGCCAGATGAGCTCTTCTTGTGTGATGAAGACTTTGAGGAAGACTTGGAAGAAGACTTTGGGTATTTCTTCTTCTTCTTCTTCTTGTCGTCAGAGTCATATTCCTTGCTCTTCTTCTTCTTTTTGTTCTCATTGTCCCACTGTGGACACTCAGAGATGAAGTGGCCAAGTTTCTTGCACTTGTGACGTGTTTTCTTCTTGTAGTCATGAGCAGGAGCTTCATCATTCCTTGAACTTGATCGGGAAGACTTTCTGAAGCCTTTCTTCTTGGTGAATTTTTGGAAATTCTTGACAAGCATAGCAAGTTCCCTTCCAATGTCTTCAGGGTCATCAGAACTGCTGTCAGATTCTTCTTCAGATGAGGAGACAGCTTTTGCCTTCAAGGCACGAGTTCGCCCATAGTTTGGACCGTAGGTCTCTCTTTTCTCCGAAAGCTGAAACTCATGTGTGTTGAGCCTCTCAAGTATGTCAGACGGTTTGAGTGTCTTGAAATCAGGACGTTCTTGAATCATCAGAGCCAGGATGTCAAACGAACTATCAAGTGATCTCAGCAGCGTCTTGACGATTTCGTGTTTGGTAATCTCAGTGGCGCCGAGGGCTTGAAGCTCATTTGTGATGTCAGTGAGTCGGTCAAATGTGTGCTAGACATTCTCATTGTCATTTCGCTTGAAGCAGTTGAAGAGGTTGCGAAGAACACTGATTCTCTGATCTCTCTGGGTTGAGATGCCTTCATTGACCTTGGAGAGCCAGTCCCAGACCAGCTTGGATGTCTTCAAAGCACCCACATGGCCATACTGTCCTTTGGTCAGATGACCACAGATGATATTCTTGGCAGTAGAGTCCAGTTGAATGAATTTCTTGACATCAGCACCAGTGACACTTTCTCCAGCCTTGGGAACGCCGTTCTCGACGACATACCATAGGTCGACGTCAAAGGCTTCAAGATGCATACGCATCTTATTCTTCCAGTAGGGATATTCAGTTCCATCGAAGACGGGGCACGCAGCGGAGACTTTAATTATCCCTGCAGTCGACATAGCTAAAACTCCAGGTGGTTAAACCGAATCACACAGAACAAGGGAGCACCCAGCTCTGATACCAATTGAAAGTGCGTTATATCGACTAGAGGGGGGGTGAATAGGCGATTTTTATGAAAGTGTTCAGAACATGGGAGTTTTGAAGACGAACGATAAAATTAAACCTATTACCATGCAGCGGAAGATAGACTACACTAGGCAAACCATAGTCAAGTATTCAATGAAGTGAAAGCACAAAGACTAATAGCAGCTAGGTAGTAAGGATCAGGTAGGAAGATATTGTGAAGCCAAACAGAACACAAAGTCACTCAGTGAAGACAAATGATAGAGCAAACATACAATGACTTCACAAGGAGTAACAGTAAGTAAGAAGTGAAGATGAAACCAGTGACTCGTTGAAGACAATGATTTGTTGGACCAGTTCCAGTTGCTGTGACAACTGTACGTCTGGTTGGAGCGGCTAGGTATTTAAACCTTAGGGCACACAGTCCCGGACACCCAGTCCTGAACACACAGCTCAGGACACCCAGTCCTCACCGTATTCTCCTTGAGCTAAGGTCACATAGACCTCGCCCAATCACTCTTGTAAGTCTTCAAGGTAGACTCCCAAACCTTCACAGACTTCGTTCACCGGCAATCCACAATGTCTCTTGGATGCTCAGAACGCGACGCCTAACCGGCTGGAGGATGCACGGTCCTCAAGTGTAATAAGTCTTCAGATCACACAGACAAGAAGACTTAAGTGATGCCCAATTCTCTCTGGCTCTGGGTGGTTAGGGCTTTATCCTTGTAAGGAATTCTCTCTCAAAGGCTTCGAGGTGGGTTGCTCTCAAACGACAAAAGCCGTACTCTCAATCTGAGCAGCCAACCGTTTATGGTTGTAGGGGGTGGGCTATTTATAGCCACTTGGCAACCCGACCTGATTTGTCCGAAATGACCCTGGGTCACTAAGGAACTGACACGTGTTCCAATGGTCAGATTTCAAACTCACATGGCAACTTTACTTGGGCTACAAGCAAAGCTGACTTGTCCGACTCTGGACAAGATTCGCTCTCATTGTCTTCACTCGAAGACATAGGTTTTTGGTTTAGGCATCACTTCAGTCATTCTGACTGGTTCTCTTAGACCCCACTTAACAGTACGGTGGTTCCTATGACTCAACACAAAAGAAAAAGAACTACGAAAGATCTAAGTCTTCGAGCTCCATAGGCTTCATATCGTGTCTTCTCTTGTCATAGTCTTCAATGTGAATATCTTCATATACCACCTTTGACTTTAATGTCTTCATACATTTTTAGGGGTCATCTCTGGTAGTAAAACCGAATCAATGAGGGACTTCTACCTGTGTTATCCTGCAATTCTTACAAACACATTAGTCCCTCAACTAGGTTTGTCGTCAATACTCCAAAACCAACTAGGGGTGGCACTAGATGCACTTACACATTGAAAATATATGGATCTTCAAGAGGAAGACAGACGCTGATGGTAATATCACTGTCTACAAAGCTCGACTTGTTGCAAAAGATTTTCAACAAGTTCAAGGGGTTGAATACAATGAGACTTTCTCACCCGTAGCGATGCTTAAGTCTGTTCGAAACATGTTAGCAATTGCCGCATTTTATGATTATGAAATCTGGCATATGGACGTCAAAACTGCATTCCTTAACAGATTTCTTAAGGAAGAGTTGTATATGATGAAACCAAAAGTTTTTTGTCAATCCTAAAGGTGCTAACAAAGTGTGCAAGCTCCAGCGATCCATCTATGTGTTGGGTTTCGTAGTAATTTCAAAAATTTCCTACGCACACGCAAGATCATGGTGATGTATAGCAACGAGAGGGGAGAGTGTTGTCTACATACCCTTGTAGACCGTAAGCGGAAGCGTTAGCACAACGCGGTTGATGTAGTCGTACGTCTTCACGGCCCGACCGATCAAGCACCAAAACTACGGCACCTCCGAGTTCTAGCACACGTTCAGCTCGATGACGTCCCTCGAACTCCGATCCAGCCGAGTGTCGAGGGAGAGTTCCGTCAGCACGACGGCGTGGTGACGATCTTGATGTTCTAACGTCGCAAGGCTTTGCCTAAGCACCGCTACGATATTATCGAGGTGGACTATGGTGGAGGGGGGCACCGCACATGGCTAAGGAATAGATCACGTGGATCAACTTGTTGTGTCTTTGGTGCTAGCCCTGCCCCTCTATTTATATGTTGAGCCCCGGGGTCGAAACTTGGAGCAAAAGCCTCCTCAAAGTCGGTTTTGCCCGAAAGGCAAGAGTCCCACTCGGACTCCAGGACCAAACGCCACAATCCTTGGCGTCTGGCCCAGACGCCATGCGCCTCGGCGTCTGGCCCAGGGCCAGACGCCAGGGTCTCCGGCGTTTGGCCCCCTGGACTCCGCAAAACTCCTTTTGCACCGATCTAAAGCCTCATGGGCTTGACCCCTTGGCCTAACCATATCATCCAATATATGAATCTTTACGTCTCGACCATTTCGAGACTCCTCGTCATGTCCCCAATCTCATCCGGGACTCCGAACTCCTTCGGTTCATCAAAACATGTAAACTCATAATATAACTGTCATCGTAACCTTAAGCGTGCGGACCCTACGGGTTCAAGAACAATGTAGACATGACCGAGACACGTCTCCGGTCAATAACCAATAGCGGGACCTGGATGCCCATATTGGCTCCTACATATTCTACGAAGATCTTTATCGGTCAG
The DNA here is from genome assembly GCF_018294505.1 of Triticum aestivum. Taxonomy (NCBI): domain Eukaryota; kingdom Viridiplantae; phylum Streptophyta; class Magnoliopsida; order Poales; family Poaceae; genus Triticum; species Triticum aestivum. The sequence continues at coordinate 727,833,442 of NC_057812.1, forward strand.
ACCGCATAACAACATACATTGTTCCCTTTGTCATCGGTATGTTACTTGCCCGAGATTCGATCGTCGGTATCCAATACCCAGTTCAATCTCGTTACCGGCAAGTCTCTTTACTCGTTCCGTAATACATCATCTCACAACTAACATATTAGTTGTAATGCTTGCAAGGCTTATGTGATGTGTATTACCGAGAGGGCCCAGAGATACCTCTCCGACAATCGGAGTGACAAATCCTAATCTCGAAATACGCCAACCCAACATCGACCATTGGAGACACCTGTAGTCCTCCTTTATAATCACCCAGTTACGTTGTGACGTTTGGTAGTACCCAAAGTGTTCCTTCGGTAAACGGGAGTTGCATAATCTCATAGTCATAGGAACATGTATAAGTCATGAAGAAAGCAATAGCAACATACTAAACGATCAGGTGCTAAGCTAATGGAATGGGTCATGTCAATCAGATCATTCAACTAATGATGTGACCTCGTTACTCAAATAACAACTCTTTTGTCTATGGTTAGGAAACATAACCATCTTTGATTAACGAGCTAGTCAAGTAGAGGCATACTAGTGACACTCTGTTTGTCTATGTATTCACACATGTATTATGTTTCCGGTTAATACAATTCTAGCATGAATAATAAACATTTATCATGATATAAGGAAATAAATAATAACTTTATTATTGCCTCTAGGGCATATTTCCTTCAGTCTCCCACTTGCACTAGAGTCAATAATCTAGTTCACATCGCCATGTGATTTAACAGCAATAGTTCACATCACCATGTGATTAACACCCATAGTTCACATCGCTATGTGACCAACACCCAAAGGGTTTACTAGATTCAGTAATCTAGTTCACATCGCTATGTGATTAACACCCAAGGAGTACTAAGGTGTGATCATGTTTTGCTTGTGAGAGAATCTTAGTCAACGGGTCTGCCACATTCAGATCCTCATGTATTTTGCAAATTTCTATGTCAACAATGCTCTGCATGGAGCTACTCTAGCTAATTGCTCCCACTTTCAATATGTATCTAGATCGAGACTTAGAGTCATCTAGATTAGTGTCAAACTTGCATCGGCGTAACCCTTTACGACGAACCTTTTTTCACCTCCATAATAGAGAAACATATCCTTATTCCACTAAGGACAATTTTGACCGCTGTCCAGTGATCTACTCCTAGATCACTATTGTACTCCCTTGCCAAACTCAGTGCAGGGTATACAATAGATCTGGTACACAGCATGGCATACTTTATAGAACCTATGACTGAGGCATAGGAAATGACTTTCATTCTCTTTCTATTTTTTTGCCGTGGTCGGGCTTTGAGTCTTACTCAACTTCACACCTTGTAACACAGGCAAGAACTCTTTCTTTGACTGTTCCATTTTGAACTACTTCAAAATCTTGTCAAGGTATGTACTCATTGAAAAAACTTATCAAGCGTCTTGATCTATCTCTATAGATCTTGAAACTCAATATGTAAGCAGCTTCACCGAAGTCTTTCTTTGAAAAACTCCTTTCAAACACTCCTTTTATGCTTTACAGAATAATTCTACATTATTTCCAATCAACAATATGTCATTCACATATACTTATCAGAAATGTTGTAGAGCTCCCACTCACTTTCTTGTAAATATAGGCTTCTCCGAAAGTCTGTATAAAACCAAATGCTTTGATCACACTATCAAAATGTTTATTCCAACTCCGAGAGGCTTGCACCAGTCCATAAATGGATCGCTGGAGCTTGCACACTTTGTTAGCTCCCTTTGGATCGTCAAAACCTTCCGGTTGCATCATATACAACTCTTCTTCCAGAAATCCATTCAGGAATGCAGTTTTGACATCCATCTGCCAAATTTCATAATCATAAAATGCGGCAATTGCTAACATGATTTGGACGGACTTAAGCATCGCTACGGGTGAGAAGGTCTCATCGTAGTCAATCCCTTGAACTTGCTGAAAACCTTTTGCGACAAGTCGAGCTTTGTAGACAGTAACATTACCATCAGCGTCAGTCTTCTTCTTAAAGATCCATTTATTCTCAATTGCTTGCCGATCATCGGGCAAGTCAACCAAAGTCCATACTTTGTTCTCATACATGGATCCCATCTCAGATTTCATGGCTTCAAGCCACTTTGCGGAATCTGGGCTCATCATCGCTTCTTCATAGTTCGTAGGTTTCATCATGATCTAGTAGCATGACTTTCAGAACAGGATTACCGTACCACTCTGGCGCGGATCTTACTCTGGTTGATCTACGAGGTTCAGTAGTATCTTGTTCTGAAGTTTCATGATCATCATCATTAGCTTCCTCACTAACTGGTGTAGGTGTCACAAAAACAGTTTTCTGTGATGTACTACTTTCCAATAAGGGAGCAGGTACAGTTACCTCGTCAAGTTCTACTTTCCTCCCACTCACTTCTTTCAAGAGAAACCCCTTCTCCAGAAAGTTTCCGAATTTAGCAAAAAAGGTCTTGCCTTCGGATCTGTGGTAGAAGGTGTATCCAATAGTTTCCTCTGGATATCCTATGAAGACGCACTTCTCCGATTTGAGTTTGAGCTTATCAGGATGAAATATTTTCATATAAGCATTGCAACCCCAAACTTTAAGAAACGACAGCTTAGGTTTCTTGCCAAACCATAGTTCATATGGTGTCGCCTCAACGGATTTAGATGGTGCCCTATTTAATGTGAATGTAGCTGTCTTTAATGCATAACCCCAAAACGATAGTGGTAGATCCGTAAGAGACATCATAGATTGCACTATATATCTAATAAAGTACGGTTATGACGTTCGGACACACCATTATGCTGTGGTGTTCCATGTGGCATGAGTTTGTGAAACTATTCCACATTGTTTTAATTGAAGACCAAACTCGTAACTCAAATATTTGTCTCCGCGATCAGATCGTAGAAACTTTATTTTCTTGTCACGATGATTTTCCACTTCACTCTGAAATTCTTTGAACTGTTCAAATGTTTCAAACTTATGTTCCATCAAGTAGATATCCCCATATCTGCTCAAATCATCTGTGAAGGTCAGAAAATAATGATACCTGCTGCAAGCTTTAATATTCACCGGACCACATACATCAGTATGTATGATCTCCAACAAATCTGTTGCTTGCTTCATTGTTCCGGAGAACGGCGTTTTAGTCATCTTGCCCAAAAGGCATGGTTCGCAAGCATCAAGTGATTCATAATCAAGTGATTCCAAAATCCCATCAGCATGGAGTTTCTTCATGCGCTTTACACCAATATGACCTAAACGGCAGTGCTACAAATAAGTTGCACTATCATTATTAACTTTGCATCTTTTGGTTTCAATATTATGATTATGTGTATCACTACGATCGAGATCCAACGAACTATTTTCATTGGGTGTGTAACCATATAAGGTTTTATTCATGTAAACAGAACAACAATTTATTCTCTTACATAAATGAATAACCGTATTACAATAAACATGATCAAATCATATTCATGCTCAACGCAAACACCAAATAACACTTATTCAGGTTCAACACTAATCCCGAAAGTATAGGGAGTGTGCAATGATGATCATATCAATCTTGGAACCACTTCCAACACACATCGTCACTTCACCCTTAACTAGTCTCTGTTTATTCTGCAACTCCCGTTTCGAGTTACTAATCTTAGCAACTGAACTAGTATCAAATACTTAGGGTTTGCTATAAACACTAGTAAAGTACACATCAATAACATGTATATCAAATATACTTATGTTCACTTTGCCATCCTTCTTATCCGCCAATCACTTGGGGTGATTCCGTTTCCGGTGACCAGTCCCTTTGCAGTAGAAGCACTTAGTCTCAGGCTTAGGACCAGACTTGGGCTTCTTCACTTGAGCAGCAACTTGCTTGCCGTTCTTCTTGAAGTTCCCCTTCTTCCCTTTGCCCTTTTCTTGAAACTAGTGGTCTTATCAACCATCAACACTTGATGTTTTTCTTGATTTCTACCTTCATTGATTTCATCATCATGAAGAGCTTGGGAGTTGTTTCCGTTATCCCTTGCATATTATAGTTCATCACGAAGTTCTACTAACTTGGTGATGGTGACTAGAGAATTCTGTCAATCACTATCTTATCTGGAAGATTAACTCCCACTTGATTCAAGCGATTGTAGTACCCAGACAATCTGAGCACATGCTCACTAGTTGAGCGATTCTCCTCCATCTTTTAGCTATAGAACTTGTTGGAGACTTCATACCTCACAACTCGGGTATTTGCTTGAAATATTAACTTCAACTCCTGGAACATCTCATATGGTCCATGACGTTCAAAACGTCTTTGAAGTCCCGATTCTAAGCCGTTAAGCATGGTGCACTTAAACTATCAAGTAGTCATCATATTGAGCTAGCTAAACGTTCATAACGTTTGCATCTGCTCCTGCAATAGGTCTGTCACCTAGCGGTGCATCAAGGACATAATTCTTCTGTGCAGCAATGAGGATAATCCTGAGATCACGGATCCAATCCGCATCATTGCTACTAACATCTTTCAACACAATTTTCTCTAGGAACATATCAAAATAAACACAGGGAAGCAACAACGCGAGCTATTGATCTATAATTTGCAAAATACTACCAGGACTAAGTTCATGATAAATTTAAGTTCAATTAATCATATTACTTAAGAACTCCCACTTAGACAGACATCCCTCTAATCCTCTAAGTGATCACGTGATCCAAATCAACTAAACCATGTCCGATCATCACGTGAGATGGAGTAGTTTCAATGGTGAACATCACTATGTTGATCATATCTACTATATGATTCACGCTCGACCTTTCGGTCTCCGTGTTCCGAGGCCATATCTGTATATGCTAGGCTCGTCAAGTTTAACCTGAGTATTCTGCGTGTGCAAAACTGGCTTGCACCCATTGTAGATGGACGTAGAGCTTATCACACCCGATCATCACGTGGTGTCTGGGCACGACGAACTTTGGCAACGGTGCATACTCAGGGAGAACACTTCTTGATAATTTAGTGCGAGATCATCTTATAATGCTACCGTCAATCAAAGCAAGATAAGATGCATAAAAAGATAAACATCACATGCAATCAATATAAGTGATATGATATGGCCATCATCATCTTGTGCTTGTGATCTCCATCTCCAAAGCACCGTCATGATCACCATCGTCACCGGCGCGACACCTTGATCTCCATCGTAGCATCGTTGTCGTCTCGCCAATCTTATGCTTCCACGACTATCACTACCGTTTAGTAATAAAGTAAAGCATTACATCGCGATTGCATTGCATACAATAAAGTGACAACCATATGGCTCCTGCCAGTTGCCGATAACTCGGTTACAAAACATGATCATCTCATACAATAAAATTCAGCATCATGCTTTGACCATATCACATCACAACATGCCCTGCAAAAACAAGTTAGACGTCCTCTACTTTGTTGTTGCATGTTTTACGTGGCTGCTACGGGCTTAAGTAAGAACCAATCTCACCTACGCATCAAAACCACAACGATAGTTTGTCAAATAGACTCCGTTTTAACCTTCTCAAGGACCGGGCGTAGCCATACTCGGTTCAACTAAAGTTGGAGAGACAGTCGCCCGCAAGCCATCTATGTGCAAAGCATGTCGAGGGAACCGGTCTCGCGTAAGCGTACGCGTAAGGTTGGTCCGGGTCGTCTCGTCCAACAATACCGCCGAACCAAAGTATGACATGCTGGTAGGCAGTATGACTTGTATCGTCCACAACTCACTTGTGTTCTACTCGTGCATATAACATCAACATAAGTAACCTAGGCTCTGATGCCACTGTTGGATTTCGTAGTAATTTCAAAAATTTCCTACGCACATGCAAGATCATGGTGATGTATAGCAATGAGAGGGGAGAGTGTTGTCTACATACCCTTGTAGACCGTAAGCGGAAGCGTTAGCACAACGCGGTTGATGTAGTCGTACGTCTTCACGGCCCGACCGATCAAGCACCGAAACTACGGCACCTCCGAGTTCTAGCACACGTTCAGCTCGATGACGTCCCTCGAACTCCGATCCAGCCGAGTGTCGAGGGAGAGTTCCGTCAGCACGACGGCGTGGTGACGATCTTGATGTTCTACCGTCGTAGGGCTTCGCCTAAGCACCGCTACGATATTATCGAGGTGGACTATGGTGGAGGGGGGCACCGCACACGGCTAAGGAATAGATCACGTGGATCAACTTGTTGTGTCTTTGGTGCTAGCCCTGCCCCTCTATTTATATGTTGAGCCCCGGGGTCGAAACTTGGAGCAAAAGCCTCCTCAAAGTCGGTTTTGCCCGAAAGGCAAGAGTCCCACTCGGACTCCAGGACCAAACGCCACAATCCTTGGCGTCTGGCCCAGACGCCATGGGCCTCGGCGCCTGGCCCAGGGCCAGACGCCAGGGTCTCCGGCGTTTGGCCCCCTGGACTCCGCAAAACTCCTTTTGCACCGATCTAAAGCCTCATGGGCTTGACCCCTTGGCCTAACCATATCATCCAATATATGAATCTTTACGTCTCGACCATTTCGAGACTCCTCGTCATGTCCCCAATCTCATCCGGGACTCCGAACTCCTTCGGTTCATCAAAACATGTAAACTCATAATATAACTGTCATCGTAACCTTAAGCGTGCGGACCCTACGGGTTCGAGAACAATGTAGACATGACCGAGACACGTCTCCGGTCAATAACCAATAGCGGGACCTGGATGCCCATATTGGCTCCTACATATTCTACGAAGATCTTTATCGGTCAGACCGCATAACAACATACGTTGTTCCCTTTGTCATCGGTATGTTACTTGCCCGAGATTCGATCGTCGGTATCCAATACCTAGTTCAATCTCGTTACTGGCAAGTCTCTTTACTCGTTCCGTAATACATCATATCACAACTAACATATTAGTTGCAGTGCTTGCAAGGCTTATGTGATGTGCATTACCGAGAGGGCCCAGAGATACCTCTCCGACAATCGGAGTGACAAATCCTAATCTCGAAATACGCCAACCCAACATCTACTTTTGGAGACACCTGTAATGCTCCTTTATAATCACCCAGTTACGTTGTGACGTTTGGTAGCACCCAAGGTGTTCCTCCGGCAAACGGGAGTTGCATAATCTCATAGTTATAGGAACATGTATAAGTCATGAAGAAAGCAATAGCAACATACTAAACGATCAGGTGCTAAGCTAATGGAATGGGTCATGTCAATCAGATCATTCAACTAATGATGTGACCTCGTTACTCAAATAACAACTCTTTTGTCTATGGTTAGGAAATATAACCATCTTTGATTAACGAGCTAGTCAAGTAGAGGCATACTAGTGACACTCTGTTTGTCTATGTATTCACACATGTATTATGTTTCCGGTTAATACAATTCTAGCATGAATAATAAACATTTATCATGATATAAGGAAATAAATAATAACTTTATTATTGCCTCTAGGGCATATTTCCTTCACTATGGACTGGTGCAAGCATCTCAGATTTGGAATAAACGCTTTTACGAGGTGATCAAAGCATTTGGTTTTATACGGACTTACAGTGAAACCTGTATTTACAAGAAAGTGAGTGGGAGCTGTGTAGAATTTTTGATATTATATGTGGATGACATATTGCTGATTGGAAATGATATAGAATTTCTGGATAGCATAAAAGGATATTTGAATAAGAATTTTTCAAAGAAAGACCTCGGTGAAGCTGCTTACATATTGGGCATCAAGATCTATAGAGATAGATCAAGACGCTTGATAAGACTTTCAATGAGTACATACCTTGACAATATTTCAAAGGAGTTCAAAATGGATCAGTCAAAGAATGAGTTATTGTCTGTATTGTAAGGTGTGAAGTTGAGTAAGACTCAAAGCTCGACCACGACAGAGATAGAGAGAGAATGGAAGTCATTCCCTATGCCTCAGCCATAGGTTCTATAATGTATGTCATGTTGTGTACCGGACCTGATGTGTGCCTTGCCATAAGTTGGGCAGGGAGGTACAATAGTGATCCAGGCGTGGACCACTAGACAGCGGTCAAAATTATCCTTAGTGACTAAAGGACTAAGGAAATGTTTCTCGATTATGGAGGTGATAAAGAGTTCGTCATAAAGGGTTACGTCGATGCAAGCTTTGACACCGACCCAGATAACTCTGAGTACCAAACCGGATACGTATAATGGAGCAGTCATTTGGAATAGCTCCAAGTGAAGCATGATAGCAACATCTATAGTATGACATAAGGATTTCTAAAGTACACACGGATCTGAATGTTGCAGACCCGTTGACTAAAAACCTCTCTCATAAATAAAACATGATCACACCTTAGAACTCTTTGGGTGTTAATCACATGGCAATGTGAACTAGATTATTGACTCTAGTTAACTCTTTGGGTGTTAATCACATGGCGATGTGAACTAGATTATTGACTCTAGTGCAAGTGGGAGACTGTTGGAAATATGCCCTAGAGGCAATAATAAATTGGTTATTATCATATTTCCCTGTTCATGATAAATGTCTATTATCCATGCTAGATTTATATTGATCGGAGACTCAGATACATGTGTGGATACATAGACAACACCGTCTTCCTAGTAAGCCTCTACTAGACTAGCTCGTTGATCAAAAGATGGTTAAGGTTTCCTAGCCATATACATGATTTGTCATTTGATAACGGGATCACATCATTAGGAGAATGATGTGATGGATAAGACCCATCCGTTAGCTTAGCATATGATCGTTCAGTTTATTGCTACTTCTTTCTTAATGTCAAATACATATTCCTTCGACCATGAGATCATGCAACTCCCGAACTCCATAGGAATACCTTGTGTGCTATCAAACATCACAACGTAACTGGGTGATCATAAATATGCTCTACAGGTATCTCCGAAGGTGTCTGTTGAGTTGGCATGAATCGAGATTGGGATTTGTCACTCCGTATGACAAAGAGGTATCTCTGGGCCCTCTCGGTAATACACATCACAAGAAGCTTGCAAACAAAGTGACTAAGGAGTTAGTTACAGGATGATGTGATTATGGAACGAGTAAAGAGACTTGCCAGTAATGAGATTGAAGTAGGTATAGAGATACCGACGATCGAATCTTGCACAGGTAACATACCGTGACAAAGGGAATTACGTATGTTGTCATAATGGTTCGACCGATAAATATCTTCGTGGAATATGTAGGAACCAATATGGGCATCCAGGTTCCACTATTGGTTATTGACCGGAGAGGTGTCTCGGTCATGACTACATAATTCCCGAATCCGCAGGGTCGCACGCATAACGTTCGTTGACGCTAGAATAGTATTTGGATATTTGATGAGTGGTAACCAAATGTTGTTCCAAGTCCTGGATGAGATCCCGGACATCACAAGGAGTCTCAGAATGGTCGATAGGTAAATATTTATATGTGGGAAGTCATATTTTGGGTTCCGGAAAAAGGTTCAGTTTTTCGGTATTGTACCGGGAACCTTCCAGAAGGTTCCGGAGTATTCTGTAGGGGTCCGAAAGTCCACAAGTGGGTCCACCATGACACATGGGCTAGCATGGGCTGGGCGGAGGTGCCCTGGCCTTATTGGGATAGGGGCACCAAGTCCTCAAAAGCCCATGTGGTTAGGAAAGGCAAAACAGGAAGGAGTCCTAGTAGGAATAGGATTGGACTTGGAGTCCAAGTCCTCTCCCCCTTAGCTGCACCCTAGGGCTTGGAGGGACTGTTTCCCAAGCCCCTCCACCTATATATAGAGGGGTGGGGGCGTCCCAGGAAAACACACCAAGCCCTTGGCGCCCCTCTCTCTCATGTTACTCCGTAGTTCCACTACCTCACCCCGGCGACGCTTAGCAAAGCGCTGTCAGTACTCCAGCACCACCATCACCACCACACCACCGTGTTGGTTGTGATCCCATCTACTTCTCCTCTCCCGCTTGCTGGATCAAGAAGGAGGAGACGTCATCGAGCCGCACGTGTGCTAAACTCGGAGGTGTCGTCCGTTCGGCACTAGATCCGCTGGACCGTGATCGGATCGCGAAGAGTACGACTACATCAACCGCGTGATAAATGCTTCCGCTTAGCAATCTACAAGGGTATGTAGATGCTCTCGCCCTCTCGTAGCTATGCATTTCCATGGATAGATCTTGCGTGTGCGTAGATTTTTTTTGTCTTCCATGCAACGTTCCCAACAAAAATAACGGAACGGTGGAAGTTGCATGGCAATATACCATCGGAATGGTTATGGAAATGCCATAGTAGGTAGGTATGGTGACTGTTTTCAGGAACATATAAAGAGGCTTATGTGTGATAGAGCATATCATATCACGAGGTTTGGATGCACCGGTAAAGTTTGCACGTTATCGGAGAGGCTAGCAATTTGCGGAAAGGTGAGATTGTGTATGACCCATGGACTCACATTAGTCATAAATAACTCATATAATTATTGCAGAAGCTTATTAGCCCTCGAAGCAAAGTACTACTACGCATGCTCCTAGGGGGGAGGTTGGTAGGAGTTAACCATAGCGCGCCCCGACCTTTACGAAAAGGAAGACACTCGATAATAAATCGTGCTCCAACTTCTTAGCATAACGGGAGACTATAGATGCATGCTTGGGAATCACAAACCTTAACACAAATATTATTACTAATCCATAATCTCAGTACAACCCAAATATTACCATCTTTATATCTCAAAACTATTGCGAGGAATCAAACTTATTATATTCAGTGATCTACATTGAAAGTTTTTATTATATCCCTCTTGAATACCTATCATATTAGGACCAATTTCATAACTTGTGTATATTGCCATTACTATTATCAAACTCTCAAAAATGATATAAGTGAAGCATGAGAGTGCAACTATTTATTTAAAATATAATCATCGTCGTGCTCTAAAAGATATAAGTGAAGCACAACTATCTAGCTCAAAAGATAAAAGTGAAGCATAAAGAGTATTCTAACAAATCACGAATAATGTGTGTCCCTCTCAAAAATCACCATTTATGAGAGAATACTAGTACATGGCCATGTGAGCACCTTATATACCCGTAGTTGTATTTATGACCATATGTCCTACATATTTTCATGTATATAAGGATCATACTAGAGCCCTTTGTAAGTTTGAGGATGTTTTTATCACGCGCCAACAATTAGAAGTACCATAAATGTAATTTACCCGAGAAAAATGTGGCAGGTAGTTAATGTCGATGATTTAGGGAGATATTCTAAAGCCTACTAGTATTTGCGAAGATAATATACGATTTGGATGATTTGGAAAGATACAAGAAGAAAATCTTCCCTGATTGCGATCTTTCTGCCATAATAAGTGAATTATTCTCTCGTGGATATCTTTCCAATTCATGGGCTTTAATTACCTACCATAATACGCTCCTAGGTCTAAAGCATATAGGGGCAGCAGAGAGCCATCATGTTGTCCTCCTCCGCCTCCACTCTTTCCAGTGCTCGCCTCCTCCTCTTTCATCGCCTCAGAAGTGTGACTTCCACTCTGTCATCACACTTTATTTCGCAGACCCGCCTCAGCCCTTCCTTGTGATCATGTCATCCTCTGCCTATTCCTCTTCACTAGGGAGTGAGATATTCAAAGGGTCACAAGGGTGTGCGCATCTTGATAGATCAAAGGTGGTAGGTTTTCTCTTCTTTTTCTGTTTGGGAAAGCTTTGGGGCGCTTGATTCGAAAGAATTTAGATGGAGAACTGGAGTTATTGATGATTTTTATGCCAGGGATGCCTTTCATTGAATTTTTTCCTCAGAATTCTTTGTAACTTGTAAAATTTCCATTAACTCAAAATGCTCAGAAAGACCTTTTTTGTTTTCAACAACAGAATCAAATCAAACAAAATCACCATTTCGATATTGGGACCGTCTCACGTTTTTACTGTTGATGTATCTCTCCATTGATGGTTTGCCTTCCATAAGAGGTTAATTTTGGTGGTTTGTTCGATCAAAAAAAGTATGTTTCCCCTTTCCTCAATGTGCCCCAAACCGTAGAATTGGATATGGCCTTAGCATGTGCTAATTTGACCATGTAGCAATCACCAGATTTCATGTGGCATTGGTTGGTTTGCTCATTGGTCCGTTTCTTGTACTATGAAGTCAATTTACTAGTTCGTGTCTGCAATTTTGTTCAGTGAAAAAAGAGGGCATTGTCTTCTTCCTTTTTATGTGTTATGGACTCTAGAATTGATTCTGATTGTGCGGATTTGTATAGAGATTACAATTATGATAACTTGTGGTCATTCGGGGCTTGTGGCACAACAAAAATTCTTCCATTGTGTTATATTCCTCTCTATATTTTCTTTGCTAGCAGTTTGGTTTTTTTTATTTACCTTCTTCCGTGCTTAACTCATATCACATGACTGGATTAACGACAGCGATGACATTGATAGGCTTCATTGGGAAAGTCATGTTGCGAAGGAACCCTCGTTGGCTCTGGCCATAAGGAACTTGGATTATGATGGCTCATCCAAGATGGTACAACATGTAGTAATTGATAGAAAATTTATTCTTTAGGCATAGAAACTAGCCATGGTTTGTTATTAACTTTTTATTATTATGATCATTATGTGATATTTGTCCATGTGATTGTTAGAAGGATTCTTTTGAGTGGGTCGTTGGAGAAGCAACATCCACTTCATTGGTTCAAGGATATGTATTAATGGGTTTCCCAAAAGAGATTGTCATGAAGGCATTAAGGAGAATGGTAATACTAGAACCAGATAATTTCATTTCATTTATTATATGTTTGTTTGCACATGCTATTTCAACCAAAGCATTTTTCTTTTAGGCCATAATGAGCAAATGCATTGTTCGAGCTACTTCTCATGTATGAGGTAGTTTTCCATGTGATTCTGCAACTTGGTTTACCCTATGGTGCTAATCATAGCACATTAACACAACTGGGAAGCATATCCTTCAACACCGAGAAGTGATAAGCAACTGTGTCAACTTGGAATGCATTGCCAAGAGATTTGTTCATGGATGCCATGCTGAGTCCCCTTGTGTGGTACCATGGGAAACCGAGTAGGTGTTCCACCTCATCTGGCTCCAAAGGGGTAACCTTGTTCTTTCCAACCCATACAAGGTTCCATTTTCTGCACTGATCCATGACATATTTTGAACACTTTGAGATGGTGGATTTCTTAAGCTTGCAAAAAGTACAATAAGTTCTTTCTATTTATTTCACACTTTGCATACATGTTTGTAAGGAATTGAGTTAAGTTCTCGAGTCCCAAGAAGGCCACCACTTCATATAATGAGTAAATGCCTCAAATATGGTATTTCCAAGGAGAGGCAAGACAAGAAATCTATTCTCAACTAGGAAATTATGGATATATCCTCCTTTTCTAGCAGCTGCCCACAAGTTCTTTGAGTCCACAAACTCAGGTTCAATGTCATACAAGAATCTTGAAATTGTTTCCCATACATCTTCTGGATATAGTGCCACATTTTCATTGTGGAAGAACGGGGGCCAAATAGCTTGGTGAGCAAGCCCTCTTTCTCAACAAGCTATTGGGCTACCTTTCTTATGTGGCACTAGCTCGAAAAGGTGTATGGGATTCTTTTCTCTAGATTCTTGTGTGGGATTGATCCAGAGTTTGTGGATTCTAAGCACTAGTGCACAACTGCTTTAAAAAGAGGATATATCGATAATATTTCAATTGAGAATAGATTTCCTCTCTTGCATGTCCCTCCAAAGTCCAAATTTGAGATCTTTCCTCATTATATGAAGTTGTGGTCTTCTAGGGACCTGAGAAGTTAACTCGATTCCTTGTGGACATGTGTGGCAAGTGCGAAATAAATAGAAAGAGTCCGGGGCAGAAAATCCACCATATCAAAGTGTTCAAAAATATGTCATGGATGAGTGGAGAAAATGAAACCTTGTATGGGTTGCGAAGAACAAGGTTTCCCATTTGGAGCCAGATGAGGTTGAATACCTACTCAGTTTCCTAAGGGACCACACAAGGGGAGTCATCACAACAGCCAAGAACAATTCTCTTGGCAATTCATTCCATGTTGACACAGTTGCTTACCACTTGTCGGTGTTGAAGGGTATGTTTCTCAATTAAAGGAGGAGAGGTAGCTCTGCATGGGCTTAGAATCCACATGAGGATTGTAGTTTATACAAAGTTAGGCAAAGCTAGTACGAGGGATTTTGAAGGATTGATGAGATCTGACTCAGACTAGCACATTAATTGAGATTTTGACGTGAAATCTCTCAGTGATGATAGAATTGCGGCATTCGTCAGTAATTTTGGCGTCTTTGACTTGGCGATTGGGGGCAAACCATGTAGCAACCTTACCGGAATAACTGGCACACCACCGTGATGGTTTGGAGGGTGAGCAATCTTTTTTGTTTTACCATTGCTTCAGAATCATGGTGCCATAAAGCTGGCTATGCGAGGATGTAGCGTAAAAATTTAGTGTGTGTTCTATCGTTTAATTTTTACCTGCAGGAACCACAACTTCATCTATGTTAAACATTAAGTTTCCGTGAAAGATGTTTATTTGTGAGAACCATGCTCATTTTTATTTTACAAAAGTATATTTATGGTGCGTTCAACTCTTTTCAGAGTCTAATTTTGTACATATAGAAAGTAAGTCTAGCTTTCCTCGATTCCTCCTTTATACTACTTCCTAGAGACATTCCTTATTTCCATATGGAAGTTATTGTTGTACCTAGTTATTTCGTGAAAGATAAAATGTGTTAACAATCAAAACGACAAAACAGTGAAAATCGAAGGGAAAACAAGGAAAACCATGAAGAAGAAAAAAAAGATTAATGGAAACAAAGTGAAAAGGAAAAAAACACAGGAAAGCTTGAGGGGAGAAAGAAGCGAGATATAGCTCTCGCGGTTGGAGGCCACCGGAAAGCTCGAGGGGAGCCAGAAGATTAATGTTCTTTTTAGAAAAGGTCTCCAGAATTTGCTTTCCGAGGTTTTTTTTTTGAGACACGGCACCCTTTTATTAATTGCAAATGTTCATAGGCATACAAATAATTTCGGGCAAATCTAAGAGCCAAACATGGCGCCCGGTAGAGAGAGAGGATGCCGCTTTTGGCGAGGTTATGGGCCTCAACATTAAACTGGCGATACTCATGGATAAATTTAACGTCTCGGAACAAACTCCGTTGAAAGTTTATCTCTCGTAAGATAGTTGCGTACCGGCAGGTGGTCTCAGATGTGATATTGGCCACCACTCCTAAGCAGTCTGAAGCAACGGACAGGCTCACGGGAATTCCGATAGAAGTCCACCAGGCCCAGGCCCATTCGGTGCAAACAACGGACACGATCGAATCCCTGTCGCGGCCCACTTCGACCCCGCAAAGGCAGGTGGGCAAGAAGCTAGTCGGGTCCAACCGAGTCCACCCCACCCCCACTCCCTCGCTCGCACTCCATACTCCACCATGGTCGCGACCGCCGACGACCCCCGCCGCGTCGCCATCGTCGCCAAGTACCATGCCAACCTCCTCGACTGCCGGGAGCGCCAGTCCCTCCTCAGCACAGGTACCTCCCCGTCCTCCCCCGCTGCCGCAATGCCCGACGATGCCTTCCCGCCCTTCCCTCCCCGTCGCGTAGACCTAGCCACCGAGACGCCAGTATGGCCTGACTCGAGTCAGCGACCGGAGCGACCAATCTGTGCCCCGCCTTCGCCTCCGCTGCGAGCTCGCTTCTGCCCGCCGCGATGGCGCGTTGCTTTCAGGCGCTAAAGCCTCGCATCCTTGGCGCTGATCGCGTGGTTACCTGCTCAGTTTTCTAAGGGCCCACACAAGGGGAGTCATCACAACATCCAGGAACAAATCTCTTGGCAATTCATTCCAAGTTAACACATTCACTTACCACTTGTCGGTGTTGAAGGATATGTTTCGCAGTTAAAGGAGGAGCGGTAGCTCTGCACGGGCTCAGGATCCACATGAGGATTGTAGTTTCTACCAAGTTAGGCAAAGCTAGTAGTGGGGTTTTATGCTAAAAAAAAGACAAAATGCTCAAAAAGTTTCTACCAAGTTAGGCAAAGCTAGTAGTGGGGTTTTATGCTAAAAAAAGACAAAATGCTCAAAAAGTAGTGGGGTTTTGAAGGATTGGTTTTCTTTTCTTTCGAGAATCTTTTCAAGGATTGATGGGAGGCCACCAGGCCCAGGCCCAGTCGGCGCACACGACGGACGGCCCCCCGGAAAAGCAGGTGGGCAAGACCAGCTGGTCGGGTCCAACCGAGTCCACCCCCACTCCCTCGCTCGCACTCCGCCCGCCGCGCCGGACGGACCATGGCCGCGACCGCCGACGACGCCCGCCGCGCCGCCGCCGTCGCCAAGTACCGCGCCAGCCTCCTCGCCTACCGGGAGCGCCAGTCCCTCCTCACCACAGGTACCTCCCCGTCCCCCCCCGCCGCCGCAATGCCCGCCCGCCCGCCCCCGCCGCGCAGACCTAGCGACCGAGCCGCCAGTACGGCCTGGCTCGAGGCGGCGACCGGAGCGAGCAGTCGGCGCCCCGCCTTCGCTCCGGCTGCCGGCTCGCTCCCGTCCGCCGCGATGGCGCGTTGCTTTCGGGGTTTTGCGCCGATAAACCCTCGCCTCCTTGGCGCTGATCGCGTGGTTACCACCCAATAACTATTTTTTTACTGAGAAAAATAACAGTAGAATCTCCGGGCAGTTGGTCGATTCCGAATTTGGGCGCGGTTCGCCCTTGGAAAGTTGAGGATTTGCTTCAGTCTAGGGTTTCTACGGGTACGATTGTGCTAGCTGCTCTGGTGATTGGAATCAGAGCACTTTACTTTCACAATGTTCAGTGCTGTGATACTGGTGCATGATGCAGGTAGCACCCTTTTTACGCCCTGTTTGCTCGGAAAAGATGATTGGTGATAGGAACTAACAAGAGTGATTTACCTTTATATTGTTCGGTGCAATGCTCTGTAGTTGGTGCAAGTAGTGGCCATTTCTCGCCTGTTCGCGTGGAAATGGATGATCCCGAGCAAGGGCTGTTCGTGCAGGCTCCTTTTAATTTGATCTCTGATTTTCCTCTCTTGAGCATTTCGTTACTGTTGTGCAATTTTCTTGCTGGAGATCCATAGGCATCTTCTGTTGTGTTTACGGTGTTTGATACGCTCTCCCATTGCAGGGGAAGAGAACCTGAAGAAGGCTAGGAAGGAGCGTGAGATAACTGATGGGCATGTCAAGGCGTTTCAGAGCATTGGGCAGATAGTGGGGGAGGTGTTGCGCCCGCTTGGCGGCGAGCGTTGTGAGTGTGGACCGCAGCTTTCAGACCAGCCTCCTCTTTTTCTGCCATCGAGATCTCTCTGTTTGGTGTCTGATCGATATTTCCCTCCTTGCTGATAAGTCATGTTCCTTCACTTGCAGTTATCGTCAAGGTTAGGAGTGGTCCTCGATACCTTGTCAACTGTCGCAATAAGTTGAACACGGAGAGCTTGAAAACAGGCACACGCGTGTGTCTTGACCCAAGCACACTTACAATCGTGCGCATGCTTCCGCGTGAGGTATAATTGTGTTTCGGTATCATTTGTGTTTCGAAACATCCGTTACTTTGCCTGTCCCATTTATTACCTCTGTCTTCTGTTTCTCCATTGGTTGCAATCCAGAATCAAATGGATGTTATGTGTTGAGGACGTGATTTGAAATTCTACTTCCTTTCAGGTGGACCCTTTAGTGTTCAACATGGTTCATGAAGATCCAGGGAATGTCAGCTTCTCTGCTGTTGGAGGGCTATCTGACCAGATCAGGGAAATTAGGGAGACCATAGAACTTCCGCTCATGAACCCTGAACTGTTTCTGCGAGTTGGTATTAAGCCACCCAAGGTAAACATCAATGCATACACTTGCATTCGTTTGTTCCAAGGGCACAACCGCGCAGGCTATTAAAATAGAGTTAATATTGCTTAACAATCACTTGGCTTCAGGGAGTGCTCTTCTACGGCCCACCTGGAACTGGGAAGACACTGCTGGCTAGGGCTCTTGCAAGTAACATAGATGTGAACTTTATTAAGGTGTCGCATAGATATATTGATCTTCAACTGTTTTTCTCCCTCTGTATATATATCTTTATGTTCTTATTATTAATCTGTACTGTATGCAATAGGTTGTCTCAAGTGCAGTCATTGGTAAGTATATTGGTGAGAGTGCTCGGATAATAAGGGAAATGTTTGCATATGCACGTAATCACGAGGTAAGCCCCACTCAACATCTTCTCATTTTTATCTGAAAACCTTCTATGCTTCAATAACCTACATGTTCAGAACCCCAGAGCTAGCTTCTGTCCTGATCTTCTTTCTTGATTTTCTCTAGTTTTGTTATCAACTATAAACACATATACTCCCTCTGTAAAGTAATATAAGATATTTTAGATCACTAAAGTAGAGTTCTAAAAGATCTTATATTTCTTTACAGAGGGAGTAGTAGTTATGAGCAACTGGTTATGAGTTTTACATGGCACATAACTAGATACTGGATTAGAGTTGCACTTATCTCTAAAATATATATTAACAATGATACCCACATTACCACTGAAATGTAGTATAAATAAACAATGCCATACATTTTGTTTCCAGTAGAGTAACCCCAACTTAGTTACTAATCACTCAACTCTGCTGCTGTTCCATTTTTCTGTCCAGCCGTGCATCATCTTCATGGATGAAATTGACGCACTTGGAGGAAGAAGATTCAGTGAAGGCACAAGTGCTGATCGCGAGATCCAAAGGACGCTCATGGAACTGCTAAACCAGTTAGATGGGTTTGATGAACTTGGAAAGGTATATGTCTCTTTTGCTAGACTTCGTGACTTTGTGCCCAGGATGAGTATTATTGATGTTGCATCCAGACCTGTATGCATGTGCGGTTGTCATGTTAGAATGTTCCCATTGATTATATTGGTTTCTGGATGAATGCTTAGTTATTTAACATGCTTGAAATCTGAACCTTTCTGTCAGTGGTGAGTTATTTTCAGAATGTTCCCATTGATTATATTGGTTTCTGGATGTATGTTTAGTTATAGAACATGCTTGAAATCTGAACCTTTGTGCCTGTGGTCAGTTATCTTCGTAGCTCAAAATATGCTGAACTTCTCAGGAAAGTAATTGCTGTTGTACATATTCCAAGGCATGCATTTCCTTGTTGTGAGTGCCTCCGGACGATTGATTTTCAGTCTAAACCTATTTTCATTCCTGGTTACCTTCAGGTGAAGATAATCATGGCGACCAACCGTCCGGATGTGCTGGACCCTGCTCTCCTACGCCCTGGGCGTCTGGATCGCAAGATTGAAATCCCTCTTCCTAACGAGCAAGCGAGGCTGGAAATCCTCAAGATACATGCAGCTGGGATGGCCAAGCACGGTGAAATCAACTACGAAGCTGCTGCCAAGCTAGCAGAGGTGAGTCCCTCGCCTAACTTTTGCAAAGCTCCCGTTCCATTCAAAGCTTCACTTGTAAACTGCGTCGTTGCGTTTCAGGGATTCAACGCCGCTGACATGCGCAACATCTGCACAGAGGCCGGCATGGCGGCGATCCGAGCGGAGCGTGACTACGCCATCAACGAGGACTTCATGAAGGTACTTGTGGTATTTTGCCAACGATTTCTGATTCAATGACAGATAACGTGTGGCATCCATCATAATGTCTCGATTTTCTTCAACGGCTGTTACCAGGGGGTGAGGAAGCTGACGGAGTTGAAGAAGCTGGAGTCCAGCGCCAACTACAAGGCGGACTTCGGCAGCGGCTAGAGGAATGACAGGCCGAGTTAAACAGACCTTTTGACGACAATTTAGATAAACATATATATCAACCCATGCTTTTGAAGAAGGAAATTACGAGGCGTACGATCCAGACGCTGTCGTAGTTCCTGTCCGCGGTACTGATCCTCGCCCCAGGCCTCGAATTTTGGGAATCTCTCTATGCGCTTGTGGTGCCGCAAGATGTTGGCCTGCGGGGCATGAAAACTGATAACTAATCCTCACATATCCTAGTTTCTGCATGTAGTGTTATGGCCGCCGATGTTCCTCTTGTTCAGTAGATGAAATGGAGGGGAGGGTTTTAGACTGAAATGCTATGCTGGCGCCCTGCTGAAATGGAGTGCCCATGTTGTGATATACGTATAAATGTTGCACTGTCGTGTGTCTCTTATGTGCTGCATTGTTGCCCCATGTGCTGTTTTCCTTTTCTTATCAGAGGAATCAAATTGTCAGGATAAATTGTTGCCCTGCTGGAATGGAACTGGATTAATTCCCAGCTAGATGCTATGCTGGTGCCTTCAAATGGACAGCCAATAACAGCACAGGTGTCTGAACTTGGTGAGAAAAATTAGTTTGGTGCTAAAACTTGTGGCATACATTGAGTCGGTGACATATCTTGGCTTCGGCGTGCATCTATTGTGCTATTTCTCGCTTTGAGCGAGTGCTGCTGCTTCTTGTGATCTTGTCTCGCTGAAGCAAATCCCCCCGCACTACCTATTCGGCCGGCCTGTTAGCGTGGAAATCCAGTCTGCAGCGCGACTCTGCCAGCCACTAAGCCAACATAACCTTCTTGTAAACTATCAGCGCGTGTCCTACTTGAGGTTCAAAGAGTTGGCTTTACATTAGTTTATTTTTGTATTTTTGTATTTTCTTTTTTTCTTCTCCATTTTTTCCATTTTTCTTCTCCAATTTTTTTCTTTTGTTTTTACTTATGTTTGTTTTCATTTTCACTCTACATCTTCCATTTTTTAATAAGTAATCAACATATTTCGTATACACGTTCCACATTATCCGAACGCTTATTTAACATTTTCAAATAATTGTTCAACATTTCAATACTTAAGCAAAAAAATTCAAATACATGCTCGCCATTTTTCAAATACTCCTTCAATAGTGTTTAATACTTATTCAAAATTTTCAAATACTTGTTCAACATTTTTCAAATACTCATACAACAATTTCTTAGTACTTGATTAACATATTTCCAATACTCTTTCACCAATTTTTAGTACTTATTCAACATTTTTAAAATAATTGTCAACATTTTCAATACTTATTCAACATTTTCAAATACTTGTTCAACATTTTTAATACTTATTAAACATTTTTCAAATACTTGGTCTGAATTTTTCAAATGTTTTTTAAGAGTTTATATATATATATATATATATATATATAATATTTTAAGTATAAAGAAAAGTACAAAAATAAAGAAAAAAACGAGAACAGAAAACATATAAAACAAACAGGCCGCGGCCTCCCGCGCGGCTGGGCTGGCTCATCTGGCGCTCCGCGACGCGAGGCTTCTCCCTGCGCTTGTTTAAAGCGAGAAATAGGGGTTCCCATCTTATTGACCTATAGGCAAGCACCCATATGGGGCTTAAATGGGCTGCAGTTATCGCGGCCCATTTTAACATGATAGTTTTTTTTATTCATGTATAGTATTATAATTTATATTTATTAGTTAAATAATATAAATAGTTTCTTCAAATAATAATGAAATATTTTTATATATTACACGAATATTAATTTTAGTAATAATAATATTTCTCGTAAAGTGAATACATGGATATTTTTTTAAATGCATAAATACAGGCTGAAAATACATGAATATTTTTCTGAATATATTAATAATTTTTTCATTATTCATGAAATTACTCTATTGCATAAATATTATTTTAAATATATATAATTTTCAATATATAAAATTATAAATAATATGGGAATATTTTGAAGGATAACAAGAAATTATTTTCAATAGGAAATTTTTTTATAATTTCATGAACATTATTTTACTAAGATTTTTTCAAATTACATAAACACTCTTTTAAATATATTTTTATAATTTTATGAACATTATTTTAAATAATTTATTTTACATGTATGTATATTATTTTAATATTTGTATTTTTACAGAATTCTTAAAAAGAAAAAAACTAACATGTGTAAACGGGACGCGGTGACTGCAGCCCATTTAAGCCTTATGTGCGTACTCCGCTGCAGGCCATTAAGGGTAGAAATCCCATTTTGACAACATGTTGTATGTTCGACCCTGTGCGGCCCAACATGTTGTATGTGATGTTCATTGTTTTTCAGGAGAAAAATCAAGGGGTTTTTTGTGAGAAAAATAAAATTCTAGGGGGGATTAAAAAAACACGCCCTCACCGTGCCTTCCCGTGACTGACATTGGGTCCCGTGCCATGTTGGCTCGCCTCATCATCACTCTATGCGTATACAAACGTGATTGCCACCGTAGATGAACGCCCAAGCCAGGTTCTGTCACTGATTCAATGTATGCCACAAGCTTTAGCATCAAACTAACTTTTCTAACAAGTTCAGACACCTCTGGTGTGATTGACTCAATAAGATTAAGAAAAGAAAAACAAGTGTGTGTGCAAGGAACTGCCCATAGCTGCTAACAATCATTGGTATGATAGCGAATCAGTCATTGGTTAGGATTTGCTATTTGGGGTATTCAGGGATCTAAACCTGTCAGGGATCAGATATCGACAAACAAAGATGACATGATCCTCGAGAAATGTCCTCCCTCCGTTCCTAAATACTTGTCTTTTAGGCATTTCAACAAGTGACTACATACGGAGCAAAATGAGTGAATCTACACTTTAAAATATGTCTACATACATCTGTATGTAGTAGTCATTTGAAATGTCTAGAAAGACAAATATTTAGGAACGGAGGGAGTAGTTAAGTACAATCTGTATGCGTTGTTTCAAAGGTGGTGGGTCGTAATCACTGAGATTGGTTCTCACCAGCTGCCTTAGCAAAACTATCATGCCAGGTTTTAGCACAAAGATTAGATTATGTGTCATCATGGGAGGCACGTCGTCTACATGTGATTTCTGAAACTTTGGGTTTTCGCGTGTGGCCTAGTATACAAATACGGATTACCAGCGGATCAAAGAAGATTAGTTGAAGGCGACGTCGGATTAGCAGTTAAGATCATGTCCAAGTGGATCACCTTTTGGACCTTATGTGGTCTCCGGTGAACAATTTGTTTTAAAACACAAGTGACTAAATGATTTTTAAAATATAAATGTGCAAAACTATTTTTCATGGCAAATCTGATGACGCCGCTCTCTCGACAAACTACAACAATGATCATATTCATAACAGCTGCTTTTTCTAGCCGAATCGACAACTGCTTTAGTCAATTAAACTTTGTGTTCAATACGTGTGCACACACGTTCTGTTTATTTTGGGTAGGGACATAATAAGCTAGGTATAGGGCAGCTCCATACAGTGGCGGAACTAGCTAGGAAAACCTGGGCAGGCATGTGCGAGCTAGGATAGAGAAAAACACATACAAATTGCCCTCGATGGTCTAATTTGCCCTCATGTTTCACTATTTTTCGTTTGCGTTGGGCGGGCCATTGCACAGCTTTGGCCCTATGTAGCTCTGCCACTATACCCATAAGTCTCAAAGGAACTGGCCTTAACCCTGAACCATATGTAGAACGATTGATGCGTACAGACGTTGTGCCAATATTACAGTGTCCACTCAGCTAGTCGTCTTGGTCGTTGGTGTCGGCCGTCGTCCTAGCGGGGTAAACATTCAGTGATTCTCGTAATCTGGTCCTCTAGCTCCCCCCATGACAATGGCTCAACAGCTTACCTTTTGGCAGGGTTTCTAAACGCACTGGAATATGAAGAAGAAGGATGCATGATTTCCACAACAACAACAAAAATACATGTTTGGAATGTTATGTATCTTTGAAATCGTTCAATTGGAAAAACTATTTTGGAGAAGAAGTATCATTCACTAAATATAGTACAAATGGAACTTCGCAAAAAAAAAAAAAACAAGGGTCTAAATCTTGTGAATCAAACCACATCCATACTTGAAAAGCCATTACGATACAAATGCGCCTGGAATCCTACCAAATTAGTTGGCACACATGCACGCATACACATTTATAACATGTTAGGATACTTTTGCGTATGGTTTATTTTCCGTTAGGATACTTTTGATTTGTGATATGGAGCATGTGTTGCATTGGTGCAGCATGTGGCATTGCTGATATGTTGGCTATTTTCTTTTCTTATCAGACGAATCAAATATGTCATGATAAATACTAAACAATCTCGAAGATATTGGTCTGGGAATGAAACCAAATTAATTCCCAGCTAGATGCTATTATTGGTGAGCTAGTTGAAATGAAGAATCAATGCTTGCAATTTGGAAAAATAGAAAGTCTCCGCTCGAAGCTGTTTTTTCTCTCCATAGAATAAGATTAAGAAAAGAAAAACAAGTGTGTTCAAGCAACCGTCCATAGCTGCTAACTAATCATTTTTGTATGACTGCGTATCAACCATTGATTAGTCTTGCTATTTCGAATATTCAGGGATCCAACCTGTCAGGGATCAGATACTATGAAACAAAGATGGCATGACTCTCAAGAACTGTAGTAAAGTATAATTCACGTATGTTGTTTCAAAGGTGGTTTAGCGTAATCATGGAGATCGTTCTCACCAGTTGCCTTAGGGAAACTATGATGTTAGCACATAGATTAATTTTTTGCATGGTAATATGTGTCTCATTCATACTATAATGATTAAAGTACAAGTTACGTAAGGACCGACATGACAAAACTGAAAAGATAGCAGAACATCTCTGAGCTTGATGCCAACGCCCGTCACTTGACTCCGGCACAACGATAGCAGCCACCAAAGAAAAGAATGACGGATCACCTCCTCACCTGAGCTGGAAGCGGCTCCACCGCTGATATGCAGCTTTACGGACCTCCAAGGTGGCTCACCAAAAATGAAGCCCTTGCCTTTGAACGAATCAGACCCCACCCCGGACACGCCATCGTACTCCAGATCTGGTACCCCACCATGACTAAGACACCGAAGGAGGAAACCATACCTGCCATC
This sequence comes from Triticum aestivum, assembly GCF_018294505.1. Classification (NCBI taxonomy): domain Eukaryota; kingdom Viridiplantae; phylum Streptophyta; class Magnoliopsida; order Poales; family Poaceae; genus Triticum; species Triticum aestivum. Next base: position 727,858,307 of record NC_057812.1, read on the forward strand.
CATGAACCACGGACCCAGCACATGTTCCGTCTTCCAGATGTCGTCGATGCAGACCACAATCTGCATCCGCTCCTGGACTACCTCCCAAGCTCCGCGCCGACGCTGGAGCAAACGCCGTCGCAACAGTAGAGTCCGAGGACAGAGGTCCACCACGAGGATGCCACCGCTGCCACGCCAGCGTTGATTGAACATACTGGTTTCCAAATTCATCCCCAACCATAGGACCGATGGCCTAGTCAGGGATGGATCCAAGAATCATTATTCAGCGCCGTCATCGTCGCCACCGAAGCCAAGATGATGAACAGACTAAAAACCTAGACTACGAGAGAGTAAAAACGATCCACGCGCATGGATCTGGTGACCCCCCACACCACCGACGACTGAGGTTTCCGGTGGGGGGGGGGGGGGGGGAGCCACCGGAGGATGGCGCTAGAAGATTGGCCTCCTAGCGGCGGCTAGGGTTCCAGCCGCCAGGACGAGAGGAAAAACGATATGCCGATTAGGGTTCCTCTTTAGCACATAGATTAGAAATCATCATGGCAGACATGCTGTACTTGTGAATATACTTCTCAGACGGTTTGAGCATGTGGCTCTCGGTATATATACAAACGTGATCACCAACAAATGGAAGAAGATTAGCTGATGGCGACACCAGAGAACATGTAAGATTACGTCAAAGCAGATTACCTATTCGACCTTACGCCGTCTCCAGCGAACAACTTAATTTGTTGAAAATGCAAATGGGTTTGACAATTGTTGAAAAAATATACATTGTGGAATTATTTTCCATGGAAAATCAAATGACACTGTTTAGAGCATACACAATTAGTGGCACACACCCCAAAAGAAAAGATATGTGTGTATGGTTTTTCCTCCCTCTGGGGGAAATCTAGGAGCTAGGGCTGCGACGGCGATCTACCCCCTCCTCGGCGAGATCATGGGACCCTTCTCCCTCCATCTGTCACCTCGGTGATGGAAGGCGGTGGGGACCCCGCTGTTTTGGACCGGCGGTGGTAAGTGAGGTTTTAGTTTACGTTTCGGCCCTTAGTCATTGGTTGTGAGGTGAAGGGCCCTCTGTTGGCATGGAATAATTTCTCCCCGTCCTTATGCTTGTTCAGATGGTGCTTCTTGGCATCATTGGAAGGCATGTGGTGGTGGTGTATCTATAGATATATTTCTTTGGGTAAGGTTTTTTCTACTATAGAGAATGAAAAGCTCCTAGGCATTTAGGGTTTCCCCGCCTCCCGCTGGCATCGCCGCCAATCTACCTCGTCTTTTGTGGCCTTAGGGCCATGGAGACACGCGGTGGATGCTGGCTCTTGCCAGCGCGAGGGCTCTTGCTTTGGTTTTTGGTGTTATTCAGGCTCTCTCCGGTGTTTCTTCTTTGGGATAGCGATTTACGATGTAGATTGCGGTCGGCATCATCTTCTTGAGTAAACAGACAACTTTCTGGCCACAACATCTAGAAGTTGTTGTGTTTCAACAAGTTTGCTCCCTTGAGACCAAGGCTCAGAGGGAGCAACGAGCTTTTCTCGCGGTGTGTCATCGGTGGATGAAGGAGGAAGAAGACTTTGAAACCTTCAAAAATTTCGTGCTATTTTTCAAATTTTATAAAGTTATTTTCATGACGGTTTACTACTTAATATATAGTCTTTGCCGTTTTTCACAAAGTAAAAAATTGTAATCAGAGGCGAAGGGCGTGGAATGGACTGCAGCTATGACCGGCACACCGAAACAGCCTACTATGTTAATCCGTCGCAACTCACAAGTAGTTTTCTTTTCAAATAGTTTGGATTGCCACTAGTAGAAAAAGGGTCAAATGTTCACCCCTTTAGCCCCGGTTTGTATTTGAGCCGGCACTAATGTGACCATTAGTGCCGGTTCAAATGGCTATGCATTAGTGCCGGTTCGTAATGAACCTTTAGTACCGGTTCGTGCCACGAACCGGTACTAAAGGGGTGGTGGCAGGCTGGCGTCAGGCCAGGGCCCCACGAGCCCCTTTAGTGACGGTTTGTGACACAAACCGGTACTAAAGGTCTAACCTATAGTACCGGTTTGTGTCACCAACCGGCACTAAAGAGTCTTAACCTATAGTCCCGGTTGGAGACACAAACCGGCACTATAGGGCAATTTTCAAACTCTACCCTCCTCCCCCCCCCCCCCCCCGTGTATCGCCATTTCAAAAAATTCAGCAAGAAAATTCGCATCCGATTTTGACGGCCTACGGCCTATTTGCAATTTTTTAGAATCCTCAATTTCCAAAAGGAAAAAAAGATATGGTCAAATTTTAGTTTTTTTTAAAAAAATTGGTTAAATCTGGTCAAACTACTTATTCAAGAAGTATCAATGTTACTACATAATTATTCAAGAATATTAGTGTTACTAAATAATTATTTCAATTTTTTGAATTTTGGTCAAATCTGGTCAAACTATGATCAAACTGTGGTCAAACTATGGTCAAACTTATTCAAGAAATATTAGTGTTACTAAATAATTACTGTTTTTTAGAATAATAGTTTCAAACTCAAACGGTGAAACGTGTGACCTAATGCTCAAGCTAAACTGCTGAGGGTTAATAGGATTGACAGCTTACATTTGTCAGGAAAACAACAAGTGCAGACTTGGAATGTAGGGGGAATAGAACTCCGAAGTTAAGCGTGCTCAGCTGGGGGAGTGAGAGGATGGGTGACCGACCGGGAATTTAGGCGATTTGGAATGAGTGATACACACTTGAGCAGTTAAGAGAGGTGATTAGAGACTAATTTTTTCCAAAATTTTCAAAAAAAAATCAAAAAAAACCTTTAGTACCGGTTGGTAACACCAACCGGTACTAAAGGTCGCCCATACCAGGGTGCGAGCTCACGCCACGTGGTGGCACTTTAGCGCCGGTTCGTGCCGAAGCGGTACTAAAGGGGGGGGGGGCTTTAGTGTCCACCCTTTAGTGCCGGTTATGGAACCGGCACTAAAGGCTCTTACGAACCGATTTTAAAGCTCCGTTTTCTACTAATGTGCTTATTACATGAGTCACGTGGTAATCCATGGATATTTAGCCAGCCAATGTGGTGGGCTGGTCGTACATATGGTGCGCCCTCCATGACACCATGGGAACTAGCCGGTGCTGGTGCGTGGACGTTAGTGGCCAGTTGCATGCACCCGGGACTGATCATTGCCGTGCATTTCTTCTCTGAATGGGACGTGCACGCAGGCATAGTGGGTGGGTGAGCGCGTGAGACGGGCGCCGGCCAAATCCTAGAGATACCTCGCGCCCATGCATGCATATCGTTGAACATGATTGACTCATTGTAAGCGTACATATCGCCACTGGTACTCCACTAAGGTAACGTGCATTCAAGTAGCAAGTAGTCGTATATTCTTCGGGGATCAAATCTGCCAGGTCCGATATCTGCAGGCTGCAGCGCCAGCGTCAGAATACTAAGCAGCCTCTTGATCGAGTAAAGCATTTTTCTGACACAGCTACGGGATCTCCAGTTCTCCGTCCGCTGCAAATGATCAAAATTAATCTCAATTTTCTTTTCTTTGAACAAGAGATATACGCACATTCACTTTTATGAACACACACAAACCTTATGCCTATAAGCACATCCAAAAAACTGAGCCGACATGCGGATCTCTAGTCGACGGACACGTCATACCTCTGGAATAATTAATAGCGTCGGAGAGCCTGAAATAAATTAATAAAATATGCGAGCATCCATATCAAGTCTAAAACTCAAATTTCGATGGGCTGGTTTCATCATAAGGAACCTAACCATCTAAGATTCCCCTGAAAAAACGTCAAAAATGTTAAAAAAACGAAGATTGATTTCTGAGCGAATGCCCAGAATTGTCATGCGAAAATAGATAAAAATTACTGTACTGTTACAAGCGATTTGCCATCCTCTAAAGCAAAAAATTGTCATGTAGAACAAAAAAGAGTTTCATGCATTCGATCAAGATCCGACGATCCTAAGAGCGTTTGTTGAGATTGCTTAAAAATCTGACATTCGCTAGTTAGTGGCATCGAAAAACATCTAAGCCACGCTTAGCTCAGAGCTCTAACAGAGGTTCTCCTGACGATCTGATCTACTCCTGCTTCCAACTTAACTCGGTCGATCCATTTATCTCTTCTTAATGCAGATGTGAAGATCTTCCTTGGTTGATTAATCAACCAACATTTGTTTTAGTTAAACTGAAGTTCGAGTTCAATACGTGCGTACATATGTTGTGCAACAATACATGCCGTGGCCGGTTCAGAGCGGATGCGACCTCTCACCGGCGCCGGCATTGAAGCGGCATGCCGGCCAAGAGCATCGACCGCGCCGCGTCCTCGGTGTCCGCGTCTGTTCAATGCCGGAGAGACGTATATTATACAGGGCGGGATGGATATCTACCACGCCCGTCCGTCTGTATGCTGTCATTAAGCAGGCTCGCTGGTCAAGGAACCAACTCCAACGCCGCGCATTGACGCACCCAGACACTTGGCCTCATCAGAATCCGCTATTTAAAGGCGGCGACACCCGGCTAACTCCGCACCAGTACACGCCCTCCTTTGCTCCACATCGACTATGACCGCGAGCAGTCACGTTCCGTGGTATAGTCTGTCGCCGGAGATGAAGCATGAGGTGGCCGCCCTTGGAGCCACCTGGCAATCCCGTCGTGCCAGGCGGAACGAGTAGGGCATGCCGGCCAGCTCGGCTGATGTTTCCGACGATGACCCCATGTGCTCCGGCGACACGGCGCAGGTGCTTGCCGGCCTGACCATGGAGCAGGTGCAAGTGCACTAAGATGCTGCCATGGCGGAGGAGGAGCAGCCTGCGCTAGCTCCTGTGCGGCGTTCCAATAGACGCACGAGGAGCAAAGGTACAACCGGTTCCTCCTTGAGCAGCACCGGATGGCGGAGGGCCAAATCTATGGTGAGCACGTAAGCAAGGTGGCCATGGCCACCATTGCCACGGCTCACTCGAATTTCATAGCGGAGCAGCATGTGCTCTACGAGGTTGTGCGCGCCGCTCGCAACGAAATTTCAGGGCAGCCGGACACAGCCGACAGCTGTGTGTACCCGTCGCCGTCCATCTTTCGGGGTCGCACGTGGCAGGTGGACAGTGACGGACCTTCCACGTCCATCGTCGAAATCACGTCCACCGGCGTCAGCAACGGACAGGTCGCAGACTCCTTTGAGAATGGGTAGGGCATGCGAGGCGGCAGGGTGTTGTGTCCCAAGTGGGCCTGTCCGTCTCCCATGTTCTACTCTTCTCCACCGGAGACCACACCTCCACTTCACGGGTCTTGAACCCCTCCATCATTCATGAAGACGGCAGATGGAGGACGTTGTCGCTGATGCAGAATATAAAGGAAGTGGACGACGACGACCACTGTCGTAGGATGCTGGAACACTCTTTCTTTTTTAATGTTCGAAATATAATGAAAAATCTCCCTGTTTGCATGAATCTCTTCCAGTTTATATGAAAATATGCTGTGTTTGCAAATTTTGTCTGGTTAGTTGAAAAGGTGTTTGAAATGTATGAGGACAATGCTTGATGAATCCGTATCCGAGGACTGGTCCCAGTCCATGGACAGATGCCGGAGCAAATATGCGGATCAACATTGGGGTGCTTAGGCGTAGCTGCTGAACTTTCAAAGAAATCGTATATCCAATGGTTTTGGACAAAATATACTTACAATGTAATTATGTGATATTAAAATCTAGTGCAATTTAACATGAAATTGCAATCATTTTTCTTGAGCATATATGTCATATTTTTATAGTTTTCAGACACCATGGACACTCCATCAAAGAAAAGAAAAAAGATAGCATGGACACGATTGAGAGCCATACAATTTGCACGTACACGGTTGGTTATACGTACTAGTCAAAATAAAATGGCGGGCCAGCTTTCGTTCAGCGACAGGCACATCCATCCAGCCATCTATATATCGTGTATCCATGTCCTAATCGGACGAGACTAATTAAGCACCTTGCACCTTGCTTTCCATAGCTAGCTATCTTCTCCATTCTCCATTTTCCACCATGGCCACCGCCGTCGCATTTGCCCACCTTCTACTTTTCCTCGTCTTGGTGTCCCCAGTGGCCTGCTACTCTGCTAGTCCCTCGCACCGCTGCGACTGGTGCCCTCGGTGGTCCACCGCCTCCCTCCTGCCTCCCGATGCCACCATCACCGGAGCCGCGTGCGGGTACGGTGGCCCGGCAGCGGCAGCTGAGCTTGCTGACGGGAGCTTCCACATTGCGGCCGTCAACACCGGCTTTTTCCGCCAAGGCCAGGCCTGCGGCGCCTGCTACCAGCTGAGGTGCAGGGGCCGGAGCGCGTGCGCGAAGGACGATGTCAAGGTCGTCGTCGTCGCCGACGTGCCGGAGACGAACAGCACAGGCGGGGGCGAGCGGTTCATGCTTACCAAGGACGCCTTCGCCGCCTTGACTACTACTGGTGCCGATGGTCAGCCGGCCGTCGACGTCGACTTCAGGAGGATACCTTGCGCTTATAAAAGCAAAAACCTTGCAGTGAGGGTGGAGGAGACGAGCAGCAGGGACAAGGGCCACCTCGCCGTCAGGTTCCTCTACCAGGGCGGCCAGACCGACATCGTCGCCGTCGAGGTGGCGCGGGCGGAAATTCCTGGTGCCACTGCCACGACCCAGAGTACCGCCGCGCCGTCGCTGACCACATGGCAGTACATGACGCAGCGCGAGGGGTCGCCGGGCGTGTGGCGCACGTCCCGCACGCCGGCCGGCCCGTTGAGGCTCCGGCTCGTCGTGACCGCCGGCTCCGGCGGCAAGTGGCTTCGAGCCGAAGGTGTAGTGCTCCCCGCGGAGTGGCAGGCCGGCGCGGTCTACGACACTGGACTGCGCGTCACCGACGTCGCCGCAAGCACCTGCGGCGGCGCCTCCTGCTCCGCCTCCGGAGACGGCGAGGAGGAGTAGTAGGAGCTCAGATGACAAGCACGCTCCATCCATCCAGGATCGTGGTGACCATGGTTCGTCGGAGCCGGCCTACACGCCACCGGCCGGCTGCCGGGGAGGTCGATGCTGCTGCATGCATATACACCGTACACTACAGATATCGTGTGCGTGTTCCGCTGCATGCACCGAGAAGAAACGCAGAAAGGGACATAACAGTAGAAAGGACACCCCCCCCCCCTCCCCAAAGAAGGAAAATGTACAAAGATCGCCTCATCGCAAGCTCTTCTTCACTGTCGTCGTCGCCGAAGCTCCGCCGAGAGAAATGGTGTGTGCTTCCACCATGACTGGCGGCCGTTAACCACACTAGCAAGTTGCTAGTGCATATTATCAAGTATTGTAGTGGGCTATACATAGAGGTACACACTTGAGAGTTGAGACCCTATCATTGTCATTGTACTCATGCATGGACTATATGAGTGTGAGGGTGAGCTATCGGCAGCTAGTCTAATCTCTAATGTCTCATCATAGGTATATCCCGGCCGGCCGGAGGGTTTTTAGGAATTTGGAGATGCCTTGCGTCGGCCATTGTTGATGTTTCTCTATTGAATTTGGAGACACTTATCAAGCGTGTTTTTTTTTTGCTTTTGCGAATCCACTTATCAAGTGTGTTGTGTGCATTGCATAATTTGCATGGCATTGTCTTACGCTTCTTTTTCCGTCCTTCCTCCCCATCCCATATTTTTAAACCACTCACATATGTTAATTAATTAAAAAACAGTCATACAACCATCCTTTACAACTTTAGACACACAGGGCGGAACACTAAGAATCACACCATCAGACCTATTGTCAAAAGTGAACTTTGCAATCTCGTGCGCCACCATATTTACCCTTCTATTAATCTTGGATATCTTCAAATTTATCATCATCCTGAAAATGCTCAATGCTTTCCTCTTACAATCAACTAAGGGAGACCTGCCCAAATACTCATTTCTAAGGAAACAAAGATGGGATGGGGATTTGTTTTGTCCTCATCCCATCTTTATTCTCGGCTTTGACAAATTTGTTCATCTTTTTTTTCTCCGAAACTGATTCAGCTGCCCCATGCTTGTCTTTTTAACTTTTTTCTGTGAGAAACTTTCAATATATTCATCTTCAATCATGACAATACAAAGAATACCAGAGGTAATAAAATTTACAACCAGATCCATGGACTACCTAGGGACTAAATATATGTGCCTTCGTCACAGCGCACATGCGACGCCTTTTCAACACTTCGCCTGTGGGGGGTGTGGTGCCTATGGGGCGTAACCCAAGATAGTGGTAAAAAAGCATAATCATCACAATAAACTGCATCAATGTACGGCTTCCAATTCATCACCGAATTTTGCATAACTGCATGTTAGATATATACTTATTATTGGACAATTATATAATCTCTAATTGGCACATTGATTACACGCAATAGTAGATGATATGGGAGGTTTTTGACTAAACTTCTCCTGAGTTTCTAATTTTCAAATGGAGGGCCTCTCTTGTGATTTAAAATGTTGCGATGTTGTGTTCTGCTGCCACCCTTGCAATGGCCCAACATGTGCAACTATTGCTGACACACACTTCTGTGCGAGTTTGGGTTTGATATTTCTTATTCAGGGAAAAAATCAAACCATCGGTCATTAGCAAACTGCTTCAAATGATGATTTGGTCGTCATCAAATTGTTTGAAATGATGATTTGGTATAATCGATCATGGATATCTGTTCTCCAACTGCCTTGCTAAGTTCATTTAAGCCAGTTTTTTGCAGCGAGATTAGATATAATCATATAAGACAACATTATTATCATGACAGGCACGTCGTATTTAGAATTATCTATTTGTAGGCACATACATATGGCTATATATAATATATATGCGATGCCAACTGTGCGTGCTTCATGATTCTGATTCCATCACGGCGCCATTGACCAATACAGCAGAAACCGGCTAGCTAGTGCATATGAGTGGCCATCACACTTGACTTGAGATCACTATCATTTTAGACTCATGCATGCACACAGGGTGGGTGGGTGAGCTAAGAGATCGGGCTAATCATCACAAGAAACTGCAACTATGTGCGTAGCTGCTAATCAATCATTGTGTTTGCATAATTGCAAGTCGACCAAATCCAACAACTGTGTACACCTTCAATTTAGTAGTACCATATGAATATTTATAGCTTGGAGCATTCCTTTAATGAGTTCATTTCGGCCAAATTGCTGTTTTAATATTGACTGATAGAATATCAAGCTGGGATCAAATCTGCCAGGAGCAGTATCAATGCAGCCATAGTTGTATTATTTTACAATAGATGCCATACTAGAATAAATTATGCTGCGATTCGCAAACAGTTTCAGCGACGACGTAGTCAAAATCAGGGAGATTTTGTTCTCCAGCTGCATGCTTGAAAATTATTATTGCATTAGTACTAGTTTCTAATTGGCACATGGATTCTTGTTGATCTGTCCACTTCCAACTTTGATTTATTAGTTCGTTGTGTTTCAACTTGCAAGATCTTTCTCATGGCAGCTGTTGTAACTAAAGTTCAAAGTGATACGATGTCTCATTACAACCTTTAGCATGTGTGATGTGTCTTCCTCTGCATGCATGAATGTATAGTACACGTAAATACTAGAGTTAATTGACGACCAGTGACATGAAGGAACAAATACCGATCTCAAAGTAGGGACTAAGTCGTCAGGAATTTTATTTTGGGTAAGTTAGCTTTCTGGACCGATGGATTGAGATCCAACATGATGTTTTTCTTTCTTCTTGCTTCACCTTTCACCATCCCTGAATCCACTCCTTTCAACACCTTTCTGGACCGCGGTTCCTTCTTTTTTCTCCCACGAAATCAACCTACCCAAATTGCAAATTCAGACAACTTGCATATAGCCGCCGTTCTCAAAATAATGAAAATGAAGGAACAAATATGGACATGCTCCACCGTGGACTTTGTATCGAGATACTGTTCCTTATTAATGGAGAGAAACCCTGTGCACGCATGCATGCACGCGTACGTGTTGATGAGGTTATGTAGTACTCCGGCTCCATTATTCCGGAGTAATGCAGCCACTAGGAGGACAATGTCATAGTCATGCCCATCGTTTCTTTCCTGGCTGTGTAACGTGAGGAGTTCACCGGCAGTTTTTCTGCTGGGTGATATGGACTTTTGGAACTTGAAAACAAACCAAGTAGCCTAACTTGTTTCCCTTGTTTCTTGTTTATTTGCTCGACCGATCAATGGAAATGCAAGGGGCCTATGTTTAACCTGGGAAGGAAAATTTTCTCTATCTAGTTTGTGGGTGAAGGAGCGAGGCGAGAGTCTGGTGGCCCTGTCCGGCGGGTCGAAATTCAAAGACCCCTTCTGGCCCGCTCTTCTTCTTCCACGATGGTGCCCCCACCGGAACCTCAGTTGGCAGCTACTACTAAAAACTTCATACTTACCCCGTGTGCCCGTAGGTGCCCACCATCGCTCACATGGTGCCACAAGACGTCAAGACCGTCCCCTCGGATGTGGGGGCATGATCGGAAATCCCATGGTTGCTCGCCTCTGAATTTAGCTTGTAAGAGCATCTTCAACGCTTTTGTATATTTGCACCCAATTGCTATTTTAGCAATCTTGGCCAAAAAACCTTCTCTAAGAGCCTTTGTATAAGTGGTCCCCCACCAATTTTTTTACAAAGCTTGTTGTACTTGCACCCAGACTTTATATATTTGCAAAGTGGAGAGACCACTTGCTATATATTTTCTGCATGGAATTTTTTGTGCATGTCGCGCGTGTGTTGTGTTAGTTTCTTTGCATGGATTTTTTCATGGAATGTGTACGTGTACGCGTGTGTGGTGTCGTGTGTATGTGACGTGTACGGTGGCAAGTTGTGGTAGTATATGTATTTATGTGGCTGACAGTCGGTAAGTCGTCGTGCTAAAGCCCCATAGGACCAGCGCAGCAGAGTAGCAACCATCGCCGATGAAGGAACTCGTAGATCAGAAGGATCAAACCTGTAAATGATGGAAATATGAGCAATTTACCAAATGATTTTATTAACAGAAATACTAGATAAAGCATGACTAATATAGAAGGGATAAAACAAGTCATGCGTTCTGACAGAGAGAAGGTAAATAGCTTCTGCATATATGAACCGTAGCCTATCATATCTAAAGCAGACAGTATAGCAAGTAGCATATATGAAGTAGAACCTAACATGTGTAGGACAAGGATTAGAACAAGGAACTGCGGCAGAACCTTTAACAGAAAAGACAAGAGCACGTACGGGACAGCAGCAGCAGAAGCGCTGGACTTGGGGTCGGTGTCCTCGCCTGCCATGTCGTCGAGGAGGTCTTGGACGTCGGGGAAGAAGTCGTCATCGGGGAAGTAGTCGTCGGCGACCGGATCGTCCGTGATGAAGCAGCCAGTAGTCGCGCTGAGCGCTCCCCAAAAACCTTATCACCCTTCTCCCGTACATGACTCAAAAGGTGCGGTTTCGGAGGCCTACTGTCCCGACCCGCGGTGCACGCCGCAAGCCGGGATGGGGAAGATCGTAGCAGCAGCGCAGTGCTCAGGAACTTTGTGGCGAGAGGAAGGGGATCTTCTGGTGTGTCTCTCTGGAGAGGAGCGACCTCTCTTATATAGGCACAGGAGAAGGACGCGAAGAGGCTGCGGCGGGAGGTGAAGCAACGAAGGGAGACGAAGCGAACAGGCAGCGGCCGAAGAGGCGCGCCGTTCGAATTCAGTGTCCACTACAGAAAAACGTTTCAACTCCCACGTGACCTTTCATATACCCGTCGTGCGTGACAAAAATTTAGACATCGGCTCGGCTCATTCCCGCAACCCGCGGCGCGGCGTGACGAGGCGTGGCGGGCGGCGGAGGAGGAGCGCGCGTGGATGTCCCTCTTGTTCTCACGCTCATACATGGGGGGAAAGAACCTCCCTTATAAATAGGTCCAACTCCCTCTAAACTAGCAATGTGGGACTAAACTTTTGTTCCACCTCTTGCCTTGCACAAATGGGCTGCGTGGGCCTCTAGCATTTATTAGGAATTTCTGAAACTGCTATTGGGCTAGGCCCAAAATAGACAAAATTCCAGCAATCCCCCACCAGATCCCAGAGGCACACAAAAATTTGCCTTTGGTTCCAAAACACTGTTTTATATAGCGGTACTGCAGTGGAGACTGTTAAGTTGAACTTCCACCTAGAACTTTATGCTACACTAGTAAGCAACTTGAACAGTGGACTGGGCCTTGAACTGCAAGTTTTCTGCGAATCTAGCTTCACATAAAGCCTTGACCGATACCTGGCTACCGTGGGTCTTCCCCGCGAGTGGAGCTTATGCGTCATACTCCGTGACCTTTCATGAGTTTACTAGAGAGAACCCTACTCTCATAGAGTTTGACAATCAGACTCATATAGGTGTGTTCTTCAAAAGATATTCTGCAGGATAACATCTCTGCTTAAATAAGCCACTTAGAACACATTAAGATATACATCAACCTGCCATGCAGATAAGGAGAGTATTGCATCTTCATGGAGTGGTATTGTGAATAGTAAGGATACTCTCCTCTCAGTTGACCAACAGCTTGTCTTCCACATCTAATTCACGGGATCTCCGATCACAAAGAATAGGTTACCACTGTGAACAACTCATATTGTGGGTCTCATACCCATCTCCCTCGATGCATTATCTATCACATTACGTGATAGACCCTTAGTAAAAGGATCTGCCAGATTTTTAGACGTTTGGATATAATCCAATGCAATAACTCTGGAGTTTTTCATTTTTCTGACAGACTTTAACCTTCTCTGAACGTGTCTTGATGACTTCATGTTATCCTTTGAGCTGCTCACTTTCGTGATCACAGTTTGATTGTCGCAGTTCATAAGGACACCCGGTACAGGTTTCTCAACAACCGGTAAGTCATTCAAGAGCCGGCGAAGCCAATCTGCTTCGACCGTAGCTGTATCTAGTGCTGTGAGTTCTGCTTCCATTGTTGACCTCGTTAAGATGGTCTGCTTGCAAGACTTCCAAGAAACAGCGCCACCTCCATGAGTGAATACATAACCGCTCGTGGCCTTTATCTCATCAGCATCTGAGATCCAGTTTGAGTCACTATACCCTTCAAGCACCTTTGGATGCCCGGTGTAGTGAATTCCATAATTTGCAGTGCCTTTCAAATAACGCAAAACTCTTTCTAGAGCTTTCCAATGCACATCTCCTGGTTTTGAAACAAACCGACTCAGTTTGCTAACAGCAAAAGAGATGTCAGGTCTTGTAGCACTGGCTAAGTACATAAGCGAGCCAATAATCTGAGAATACTTCAATTGGTCTCTAGCAATTCTTCGATTCTTTCGAAGCAACACACTAGCATCATATGGTGTTGGAGAGGGCTTGCAGTCACTATAGCCAAAGCGACTCAAGATCTTTTCCACATAGTGAGATTGAAGCAATGTAATCCCACCATCATCGTCTCTCAACAACTTGATGTTCAGAATGACATCAGCCACTCCTAAATCCTTCATCTCAAAACAACGAGATAGGAAATCCTTGACCTCCTTAATAACATTCAGATTGGTTCCGAAAATCAGTATGTCATCAACATACAAGCACAGGATAACTCCCTCGCCCCCACCATGGCGATAGTACACACATTTGTCAGCTTCGTTCACAACAAAGCCTGCAGCTGTTAAAGTTCTTTCAAACTTCTCATGCCACTGTTTGGGTGCTTGCTTAAGTCCGTACAAAGACTTCAGCAACTTGCACACTTTCCCTTCCTGACCATCTAGTACAAACCCATCTGGTTGTTCCATATAAATTTCCTCGTCCAACTCTCCATTTAGGAAAGCAGTCTTAACATCCATTTGATGAACGAGAAGACCATGCGAGGCAGCTAGTGAAAGTAGAACTCGAATAGTGGTCAGTCGAGCCACAGGTGAGTAAGTATCAAAGAAGTCTTCACCTTCCTTTTGGGTATAACCCTTAGCCACGAGCCGAGCCTTGTACTTTTCAATAGTACCATCAGGCCTAAGCTTCTTCTTGAATACCCATTTGCATCCTATAGGTTTGCACCCATAAGGACGATCAGTTATCTCCCAAGTTTCATTGCCAAGATGGAATCCATCTCGCTACGAACCGCTTCCTTCCAGTAGTCAGCATCTTCAGATGCATAGGCCTCTGAAATAGAACTGGGAGTGTCATCTATGAGGTACACAAGAAAATCATCACCAAAGGACTTTGCAGTCCTCTGTCTCTTGCTCCTAATAGGAACTTCATTGTTCTCCTCCACAGGACTTTCAAAGTGTTCCATCGAAATTGTGGGTTCGGTAATTGTAACTGGTTCCTGATTCGATGAACTAGGCATCTCCTGATTAGATGAGGTAGCCATATCCTTCATGGGAAAGATATCTTCAAAGAACGTCGCATCATTCGACTCCATGATCGTACCGACATGCATGTCAGGTACCTCAGATTTTACAACCAAGAATCTATAGCCAATGCTATGAAAAGCATATCCCAGCAATCCACAGTCTTTGGTCCAAGCTTCCGCTTCTTTGAAATTGGAGCATTGACTTTCGCCAAACAACCCCATGTTCGTAGATAAGAGAGTTTTAACCTTTTCTTCTCCCATTCCTCGAATGGAGTTATCTCTTTGTTCTTTGTGGGGACTCGGTTCAGGACATGACATGCTGTCAATATCGCCTCCCCCCACCATGCCTTGGAGAGACCCGATGTGTCTAACATGGCGTTAACCAAATCAGTTAGAGTACGGTTCTTTCTTTCGGCCACCCCATTTGACTGAGGTGAGTAGGGAGGAGTCCTCTCATGGATTATACCATGTTCCGCACAAAAAGCATCAAACTCATTGGAAAAATACTCTCCACCACGGTCGGACCTAAGCCTCTTGATTTTTCGATCAAGTTGGTTTTCCACTTCAGCTTTATAGATCTTGAAAAAGTTCAAAGCCTCATCCTTAGATTTCAGAAGATACACACGGCAGTATCTAGTGGAGTCATCAATTAACGTCATGAAATATTTCTTTCCACCTTTTGTCAACACACCATTCATTTCACATAGATCTGAATGTATGAGCTCTAGTGGTGCAAGATTTCTTATTTCCGCAGTCGTGTGAGACTTACGAGGTTGCTTAGCTTGCACACACACTTGACACTTAGATCCCTTGACGGTGGTGAAACTAGGGATTAAGTTCAACTTCGCTAGTCGCGACATGCAACCAAAGTTAACATGACAAAGACGTGAATGCCACACATTGGATTCACTATTGTTGCAAATATGATTAACAACTTTATTGCAAACGTCTGATAAGGATAAACGAAACAAGCCTCCTGACTCATAGCCTTTACCAACAAAGGTTCCATACTTGGATATTACAAATTTATTCGACTCAAAGACAAGCTTGTAGCCATCTCTACACAGAAGAGATCCGCTAACAAGATTTTTATTGACGGAGGGGACATAATGCACGTTCTTCAGCCGCACGATCTTCCCCGAAGTAAACTTCAGATCGACCGTGCCAACACCACGAACAGAAGCACTTGAACCGTTGCCCATCAGCACGGTTGAAGTCCCTGCGGTCTGATAAGACGAAAACATGGAAATATCACCGCATACATGCACATTAGCACCCGTGTCAATCAACCAGTCAGGAGAATGACATACTGAAAGAATAGTGGGAAATATACCATACCCAGCATCCTTCATGTCAGTGTCTCCAATGACAACATTAGCGGTCTTGCCGCCTTTCCCAGGATGACGCTTGTCATAGCGATTAGGGCAACTAGGAGCCCAATGATCAGGATCCCCACACACATGACAAGCACCTTTCTTCTTGCCATTCTTCTTCTTGAAGTTCGTGTGTTGCACAGCCTTGTTCTTCCCATCAAACTTTGCTTTACCATCAAACTTGCCCTTGTTCTTGAACTTGTGGGGCTGGAAGTTCTGCTTCTGTACCACATTGGCACTAGATCCTCCCTCAATACCTCGAGCACGTGTGTCCTTTGCTCTCGCCTTTTCTTCCACATCAAGAGTGCCAATGAGATCCGGGACGGAAAACTCCTGCCTCTTATGCTTCAGCAAGGTAGCAAAGTTCCTCCATGAAGGAGGAAGCTTAGTGATGATACCTCCGGCAACAAACTTGTCCGGTAGCATACAACTGAAGTGCTCAAGTTCTCTAGCAAATGACTGTATCTCATGAGCTTGCTCAACCACGGAGCGCTCTTCAGTCATCCTGTAATCATAGAATTGCTCCATGATGTACAGCTCAGTGCCAGCATCCGAGACCCCAAACTTGGCCTCGAGTGCATCCCACATATCTTTTCCATTATCAATTGACGCATAAGCATCAACTATGTTCTCACCAAGAACACTCAAGAGAGCAGCCTTAAACAGAGTATCCATTTTCTGAAAAGCTTGTGCCTGTTGAGCATCAAGCTCTCCTTCAGGTTTGCCGAGAGTGGCGTCATAGCAACTCATGGTTTGAAACCATAAGACTGCTCTCACGCGCCACCTCTTATAGTGGATACCCTCAAACATAGGAGGTCTCATGGAAGCAGCAAAACCACTTGGGGTAAATTGCCTATAATAAGGTTTTTGGATTGTTGGAAATATGAGCAATTTACCAAATGATTTTATTAACAGAAATACTAGATAAAGCATGACTAATATAGAAGAGATAAAACAAGTCATGCGTTCTGACAGAGAGAAGGTAAATAGCTTCTGCATATATGAACCGTAGCCTATCATATGTAAAGTAGACAGTATAGCAAGTAGCATATATGAAGTAGAACCTAACATGTGTAGGACAAGGACTAGAACAAGGAACTGCGGCAGAACCTTTAACAGGAAAGACAAGAACACGTACGGGACAGCAGCAGCAGAAGCGCTGGACTTGGGGTCGGTGTCCTCGCCTGCCATGTCGTCGAGGAGGTCGTGGACGTCGGGGAAGAAGTCGTCGGCGACCGGATCGTCCGTGATGAAGCAGCCAGTAGTCGCGCTGAGCGCTCCCCAAAAACCTTATCACCCTTCTCCCGTACAGGACTCAAAAGGTGCGGTTTCGGAGGCCTACTGTCCCGACCTGCGGTGCACGCCGCAAGCCGGGATGGGGAAGATCGTAGCAGCAGCGCAGTGCTCAGGAACTTTGTGGCGAGAGGAAGGGGATCTTCTGTTGTGTCTCTTTGGAGAGGAGCGACCTCTCTTACATAGGCACAGGAGAAGGACGCGAAGAGGCTGCGGCGGGAGGTGAAGCAACGAAGGGAGACGAAGCGAACAGGCAGCGGCCGAAGAGGCGCGCCGTTCGAATTCAGTGTCCACTACAGAAAAACGTTTCAACTCCCACGTGACCTTTCGTATACCCGTCGTGCGTGGCAAAAATTTAGACATCGGCTCGGCTCATTCCCGCAACCCGCAACCCGCGGCGTGACGAGGCGTGGCATGGCGAGGCGGGCGGCGGAGGAGGAGCGCGTGTGGATGTCCCTCTTGTTCTCATGCTCATACATGGGGGGAAAGAACCTCCCTTATAAAGAGGTCCAACTCCCTCTAAACTAGCAATGTGGGACTAAACTTTTGTTTCACCTCTTGCCTTGCACAAATGGGCTGCGTGGGCCTCTAGGATTTATTAGGAATTTCTGAAATTGCTATTGGGCTAGGTCCAAAATAGACAAAATTCCAGCAGTAAACACCCGAACAAAGATGACCAAAGTACGGATCCAAACAGATCCACTGAAGACCAACACCACTACACGCCCTCCGACGATGCTAGATGGACCATCGTGATGAGGATATAATGTAGGAGACATTATTACTAATAAGGGACATCACCGCCACCACACAACTCAACCAAGACGCTGAACCTAACAAGAACGAGAACGGGGTCCCTCCTGCCGGCGAGGGGGGGGGGGCAGGGGGGCAAGATCCTCCGCGCCTTCATGGCCTAGAGGCCATCGAAGATGGGGTGGACCGACGGCGGCGCCGACAGGAGGAGAAGAGCTTTTATTCAGTAGAGCGTCTTGAGCAATGCTTATTATACTAGGAACATATGGAAAAAAATTATGCCATTGCAACGCACGGGCATATGTACTTGAAAGCTACACAATTACTGAAAAAATTGTGAAACTATTACTTTTTTTTATTTTGATGAAAAAAGAGACATTTTACGGTGCATCATACTCCTGTAAATAGTGGGTAGTATATAGGTGATCCAATGGTCATTATTGATCCCTGTTTTTTCTCTTGAGGACATTTTAGTAATTGGATGTAAGGGTAGATTAGTCCTTTCTTAATGATAATGTTATTAATTTATAACATGGGTAATTGCAGTGATTGGAATCGTACGTACTCACAGCTGGAATAGAATCGTACGTACTCACAGCTGGAATATAATTGCCGTATCTGTTCATAGGTCTTCTCGTGCGTTTTGTGCTGCCGCCTATCTGCCCGGCAGTCGTGGCACAGGGGATGCCTCTCCTTCCCCCGCCCTGCGGATCGCTCCGTCGCACAGGGGCCGCCTCCCCCCCCCCCCCGCGGTCGCTTCTTCCCCCGCCCATCGGTCGCTGTTGCCTGAGTCACACTTGGGCGGCCGCTCCATCTCCCGCCCTGCGGTCGCCGCCGCAAGATCTTGGACGGGCCCCAAGATCTTCAACGGCGCAGCCGGCCCGCGCCGCCCGGTGGCCCTCTATCTCCGTCGCAGAATCTTCTGACGGCGCCCGACATCGGTTCCTCCGCGCGTCGTGATCCCTCACATAGGTACGTTGCCTCCGGTTCTCCCCAAACACCACAGCTGGCGCACATGGATGCTGGCTGTGCACGCAATACCAATTCAAAAACAGCTGCTGGGTTTTCTGTGCGTGTGGATGCTGAATTAGTAGTGTGTGTGAGGTTTCTAGTTCTTGTACTGTGAGTAAAATGCTCTCAGATTATGTGTTTGATATTGTGGGATGCATGTTACTTCTTACAAGAACATAATACAAATTTTTGGGAACATGAAAACGATGGGTTAAATTACTATGGCCAGTAGGATTCTTGGCTTCTCAGGAAACTAGTAAGGATGTCAGAGATTATTGGTTCAGTTACAGATGATAATAGTTGATAATGTATAATTAATATGTTTTAGTTCCAGCATATTTTCTTTCATGTAAATATGTAACAGGTTTTGCTGTTTCTTATGGCAGGATATCGGCATGGCTGGTGAAGGCATCTTGATAGATGAATTTATGGAGTACGGCTCGATGGTCAGGCAGACATTTAAAAGTGAGAACGAAGCATACAAGTTCTACTTAGCGTATGCGAAGAGCAAAGGGTTTGGTGTTAGAAAGGGCGATCTGAAATATAAGGGAAACAAGGAAAATGCATACCGGAGGACGTTTGTGTGCTGCAAACAAGGATATCGTGACGTAAAGCACTTTGATGAAACCGACAAGAAAAGGACGCCAAGGGCACTCTCTCGGTGTGGTTGTCCTGCTCTTTTGCAGGTTGAGCTTCAAGCAAGCACTGGGTTGTGATTTGTAAAGAATTTTGTTGACCAACATAGCCATCCATTCATAAATCCTGAGTTGTCACCTTTCCTATGGTCTCATCGTGGCCTGAACGACCCACAGAAAGCGGATGTCATTGAGTACTCGGTTGGTGGACTTCGCACACATCATATAATGGATGTGATGGAGAAGCAGGCTGGTGGTTTCGGCAAGGCTGGATTTATATCTCGCGATCTATATAATCATGTCGCATTGGAGAAGAAGAAAAAGATAGAAGGTAGCGATGCTTAGTTTGTGCTGAACTACATGACAGCACAACAAATGAAAGACCCAGATTTTTTTTATAGATACACCACAGACAATGATGGGCATCTGCAGAACATATTTTGGGCAGACGCCCAATCTCGCTTGGACTATGTTGCATTTGGTGGTGTGGTGGTGTTTGACAGCACATACCGGTCAAACAAATATAGGTCACCGTTTGTTCCATTTGTGGGGCTGAATCATCACCGCAACACAGTCGTGTTTGGGGTTGGTCTTGTATCCGGCGAATCGGCTGACTCATATGAGTGGCTGCTTCAGGTTTTTTTGGAGGCAATGCACCAGAAGCATCCCATTTCAGCGATCAAAGACGGTGACGCTTCAATGGCCAAAGCCATATCATCAGTCTGGCCTAGCACATATCACCGTCTATGCAGCTGGCATATCGAGCAGAATATGGTGCTTCACCTCCGAAAGGAAAAGCTTAAGGAATTTAGGAAATTTATTTACTATGCCATGGATATGCATGGATTCACATGATGTACGAGCTGAGAGAGAAGTGGTCTATAGCATATAACAAGGAAAGGTATTTCCTAGGGATGTTGAGCAATCAGAGGAGTGAGTCTCTAAACTCGAGGCTTCATGTGCACCTGAATAGGAGAATGAAACTCATTGATCTTGTGCAACACGTTGAACACTGTGTGTCAGTTTTGCGTCGGAATGAAGCAGCATTGGACGCTGTAGCTTCGCACACAATCCCCTTCACTAGATTGACTGCCGACCCACTTGAGATAAGTGCGTCATCTATTTATACCCCTGTTATGTTCAGTAAGGTAAAGGCCGAGATTGTCAACTTATCAAGATGGAATGTTCTTTTGGTGGAAGAGGACACTGGTTTGGTTAGCTATGGAGTTGCTCGCAAAGAGTCGGTGCACGTTAGGTTCCATGTCATATGTATTTTTGATGGATCTAAGATGGAAAGTGCATATTGTGGATGTAGGAAGATGGAAAGCGAGGATTTTCCATGTGCTCATATATTTTGCGTTCTGAAGTACAATGGGATATGCACCATCCCCGCATGTTGTGTGAAGGCTAGATGGACAATGCAAGCCAAGCCTGCTTTCGGTTCTGTGAGGAGTGCCAATACACATGTATGGTCAGAACAGATGGATAAGTACCATGAACTGCGCAATATGGCTAGCGAGGCTTTATTCACGGCCTCAACTAGCGAAATGCGGTCATAAAAGGTGATGGAGTACCTGAGGAGCATATTCGACGAGGGCAACAGAAATGATGTGAATACTGGCACATCATCATTTGTTCCTATGCCGGCGTATTTTTCTAGGGCGCGGCAATGGTTTACAGATCAAGTTCAAGACCCTAAACCAATAATAAATCCCAAAGGCAGACCAGCCAAAGAATCGAATAAGAGGTTGAAGCCATTCCTGGAGAATTTGAAAGCAAAAAAGAAAACATTGAAGTAAGTGTTTGGTCATTATGATGTGTATTGTATATGTTCATTTCTTGGTTGCAGCCTGTCAATATGGTTTACTTTTTGCAGGAAAGTTCATGGTCAGTTGAGTAGGGGGAGGAAGAAAAAAGTGAACAATACTGTGGAAGAAGCAGGAGAAGAAGAAGAAGAAGAAGAAGAAGAAGAAGAAGAAGAAGAAGAAGAAGAAGAAGAAGAAGAAGAAGAAGAAGAAGAAGAAGAAGAGGCGGCAGAAGAAGAGGATCGTGCTAATAAGAGGAAACCGGTGAAGTAAGTTTTTAAGAAATTTCATGTATCTTGTCTACTGTACTTGTGCAAGTCGAACTATTGTTGAAGCATGTTAATATGTGCAATTTAAACAATGTTTCGCACTACACAGGAAAGCTTCAGCAAAGGTGACTGAAGTTATTATGATGACTCGGGGGAGAAAGAGAAAAGAGAACAATGACGAAGTGTGTGCTAAGAACAAAAGACCTTTCAAGTAAGTTTATGCATTGTCAGAAGTACATGTTAAACCCTCTGTCAATACCATGTTAATTTATTTGAGTTTGTACAGGAAAACGGCTGGAAAGTCTAAGTAGACAGACAAAGATGACAAGGGGGACAAAGAAAAGATGACAATAAATCCACTTTTTGTTTGCCATTATTCTGTCGAATTATTGGTCACAAGTGTTATACATTCAGTTTTTTACTATGGAATTTATCATCAGAGTTATATTTGTACTATGGAAGTTATCATCAGAGCTATTGGATGTGTGTGTCCTTGTGAACTTGTGATTATGTGCTATGCTAAATGCTATGGGAACTAAACCTGTGAACATGTTCTATTTGAATTCTGCCAAAAATGAGCATGGGTTCACTTTATTTTTTTGCTGTCAAAAGTGAGCATTGGTTCAGTTTATTTTGTTGCTGCCAAAAATGAGCATCGGTTCAGTTTATATTGTTGCTGGCAAAAAACAGCTTGATTCAGTTTATTTTGTTGCTGTCAAAAGTGAGCATGGCTTCAGATAATTTCAGTTCATTACTGTGAACATTCTCTATGAGTAAATGTTGCTCTTTTACATTGTGTACAATTTGTTTTGTTGCTGTACAAAATGACACTTCAAACCTGAAAAAAAATTGCAAACTAAATCAAGTACACTATTTGTTTAAAATTCAGTACATTTCCTCACAATTTTTCCAAACTGAATTCAGTACATTGCCTTTCAAAATACAGTACATTGCCTGAAATTTTTTGCAAACTGGATTCAGTACACTGCCTTTCAGATATTCAGTACATTGCTTGGCAAATTCTGCAAACTGAATTTCATTCAGTACATTTCCTGAAAACATACATTACATTGCCTCACAACCATTTGTGGATAAGATCAGTAGCAAATGAACTAGGATAAGATCATCCCTAGAACTAAACCTGATACAAATATCAGAATGCCACACACCAACATCCCCCCTTTCCTAAGTAAATTGTCACTAACTGATGCAGCAGCACCACCATACCCTGCAGTTTGTTCAGTTCTCTTCTGCATTTCCACACGCAATGCACCAGCACCTACATCTCCATCTGTACATAATGCTGCAACATCATCCCCTAGCTTCCATACTCTCCCAGCAATACACGCAGGAATTGAGATGTTGGGTCGTCGTGCTATTGTCTGAACCCATGCTGTTCAAAAAACTGAAGTTTATAAGACAGGGGAATTGAACAGAATAGAGGAGGACAGAGCATGGGACAGAAAGTACCAATACATGTTTATATTTGAGGGCAGAAAGTACCAATACATGTTTATATGCAACAACAAGTAACACAGTACCAGTACATGTTTACATTTGAGAGCAGGTAACAAGATTCATATGACACAAAGTAAGAAGATTCATGATTCAACTTCAATTGGCTTGTCATCTTGAGCAGCTTCTAGATTGGCACCTTCGACAACTTCATCGTCAATAATACTATGTAAGACGGATTTGTCTCCTGCTTCTGCATCTGCCTCTACACTCATAAATGCATCTTCATTCTCATTCAGTTCCTCATCATGTTCAGAAAACATCTAAAAAAAGAGGACATTAGTCTGTCAAACAACATTGACCTGATCAAATCACAACATAAATATACACCATGTATATATCTAGTTTCAGGAAACAAGCACAAATGCATTACTGTGTATGCAGTATTGAAGTATTGAAGCTACTAGCATTTGACACAAAACAAGCACAAATACAGTGTTCTATTTGTTGTCTCCAAGTGCTAACATTTGGCACAAAAAGCAAGGGCATGTATTTCCTACAAAACACATTCTGCAGGAGTGCTTATTTTTGTGGGAATTACAGGTTTACAAAGAGGTGGGGTAGTTCACCTTCAGCTGCGATGTGGAGAACCGAAAGTGGGCAGGTCTTCGGGAGGTGGAGCACCGGCGGCGGACGAACCATGTGGAAGAGGACGGGTAGTGGTGAGTGGTGACGAACTGTAGTGGTTGAACTGGTCCTTGGGAGGTGGAGCACCGGCAGCAGACTTTTGGTGGTGGAGCGATCGACGGGAGGTTGGGGTTGGCGGTGGAGCAGGGGCTCAGGGCCGCCGCTCGCGGCGTCCGTCTTCACCTGCCAGGGCCGCCGCTCGGCCGACGGTCTGTTGGGGAACGTAGCAAAAATTCAAAATTTTCCTACATGTCACCAAGATCTATCTATGGAGTCATCTAGCAATGAGGGGGGAGTGGATCTACATACCCTTGTAGATCGCGCGTGGAAGCGTTCAAGAGAACGGGGTTGATGGAGTCGTACTCGTCGTGATCCAAATCACCGATGATCCTAGCGCCTAACGGACGACACCTCCGCGTTCAACACACGTACGGAGCAGCGACGTCTCCTCCTTCTTGATCCAGCAAGGGGAAGGAGAGGTTGATGGAGATCCAGCAGCACGACGGCGTGGTGGTGGAAGTAGCGGGATTCCAACAGGGCTTCGCCAAGCGCTGCGGGAGGAGGGAGATGTGTCATGGGAGGGAGAGGGAGGCGCCAGGGCTTAGGTTGGGCTGCCCTCCCTTCCCCCCACTATATATAGGGCCAAGGGAGAGGGGGGGCAGCCTTGGCCCTTCCTCCAAGGAAGGGTGCGGCCAGGGAGGAGTCCCACCTCCCCAAGGCACCTCGGAGGTGCCTTCCCCCTTTAGGACTCTTCCTTTTCCTTGACTCTTGGCGCATGGGCCTTTTGGGGCTGGTGCCCTTGGCCCATATAGGCCAAGGCGAGCCCCCTACAGCCCATGTGGCCCCCCGGGGCAGGTGGCCCCACCCGGTGGACCCCCGGGACCCTTCCGGTGGTCCCGGTACAATACCGGTGACCCCGAAACTTGTCCCGATGGCCGAAATAGCACTTCCTATATATAATTCTTTACCTCCGGACCATTCCGGAACTCCTCGTGACGTCCGGGATCTCATCCGGGACTCCGAAAAACTTTCGGGTTACCGCATACTAATATCTCTATAACCCTAGCGTCACCGAACCTTAAGTGTGTAGACCCTACGGGTTCGGGAGACATGCAGACATGACCGAGATGACTCTCCGGTCAATAACCAACAGCGGGATCTGGATACCCATGTTGGCTCCCACATGTTCCACGATGATCTCATCGAATGAACCATGATGTCAAGGACTTAATCAATCCCGTATACAGTTCCCTTTGTCTATCGGTACGACACTTGCCCGAGATTCGATCGTCGTTATCCCGATACCTTGTTCAATCTCGTTACCGGCAAGTCTCTTTACTCGTTCCGTAACACATCATCCCGTGATAAACTCCTTGATCACATATTGTGCACATTATGATGATGTCCTACCGAGTGGGCCCAGAGATACCTCTCCGTTTACACGGAGTGACAAATCCCAGTCTCGATTCGTGCCAACCCAACAGACACTTTCGGAGATACCTGTAGTGTACCTTTATAGCCACCCAGTTACGTTGTGACGTTTGGCACACCCAAAGCACTCCTACGGTATCCGGGAGTTGCACAATCTCATGGTCTAAGGAAATGATACTTGACATTAGAAAAGCTTTAGCATACGAACTACATGATCTTGTGCTAGGCTTAGGATTGGGTCTTTGTCCATCACATCATTCTCCTAATGATGTGATCCCGTTATCAATGACATCCAATGTCCATGGTCAGGAAACCGTACCATCTATTGATCAACGAGCCAGTCAACTAGAGGCTTACTAGGGACATGGTGTTGTCTATGTATCCACACATGTATCTGAGTTTCCTATCAATACAATTCTAGCATGGATAATAAACGATTATCATGAACAAGGAAATATAATAATAACTAATTTATTATTGCCTCTAAGGCATATTTCCAACAGTCTCCCACTTGCACTAGAGTCAATAATCCAGTTCACATCGATATGTGATTAACACTCAAGGTCACATCCCCATGTGACTAACACCCAAAGAGTTTACTAGAGTCAATAATCTAGTTCACATTACCATGTGATTAACACTCGATGAGTTCTGGGTTTGAACATGTTATGCTTGTGAGAGATGTTATAGTCAACGGGTCTGAATCTTTCCGATCCGTATGTACTTTGCAAATCTCTATGTCATCTTGTAGATGCAGCCACTACGCTATATTTGGAGCCATTTCAAATAACTGTTCTACTTGGAGCTATTCTAAATTGTTGCTCCATTATACGTATCCGATATCTCTACTCAGAGCTATCCGGATAGGTGTTAAGCTTGCATCGACGTAACTCTTTACGTCGAACTCTTTATCACCTCCATAACCGAGAAACATATCCTTATTCCTCTAAGGATAATTTAGACCGCTATCTGGTGATCTACTCCTAGATTACCTTTGTACCCTCTTGCCAGATGTGTGGCAAGGCACACATCAGGTGCGGTACTCAGCATGGCATACCGTATAGAGCCTATGACAAAAGCATAGGGGACGACCTTCGTCCTTCCTCTTTCTTCTGCCGTGGTCGAGCTTTAAGTCTTAACTTCATACCTTACAACTCAGGCAAGAACTCCTTCTTTGACTGGTCCATCTTGAACACCTTCAAGATCATGTCAAGATATGTGCTCATTTGAAAGTACCATTAAGAATTTTGATCTATCCTTATAGATCTTGATGCTCAATGTTCAAGTAGCTTAATCCAGGCTTTCCATTGAAAAATACTTTCCAATAACCCTATATGCTTTCCAGAAATTCTACGTCATTTCTGATCAACAATATGTCAACATATACTTATCAGAAATTCTATAGTGCTCCCACTCACTTCTTTGGAAATACAAGTTTCTCATAAACTTTGTATACACCCAAAACTTTGATCATCTTATCAAAGCATACATTCCAACTCCGAGATGCTTGCTCCAGTCCTTAGAAGGATTTCTGGAGCTTTGCATACTTATTAGCATCTTTCAGGATTGACAAAACCTTCCGGTTGTATCACATACAACCTTTCCTCAAGAAAATCGTCGAGAAACAATGTTTTGACATCCTATCTGCAAGATTTCATAAATAATGCAGTAATCGCTAATATAATTCCAACAGACTCTTAGCATCGCTATGAGTGAGAAAGTCTCATCGTAGTCAACTCCTTGAACTTGTCGGAAAACATCTTAACGACAAGTCGAGCTTTCTTAATGATGATACTTACCATCATTGTCCGTCTTCCTTTTAAAATCCATCTGTACTCAATAGCCTTACGACCATCGAGCCGCTCTGCCAAAGTCTACACTTTGTTTTCATAGATGGATCCTCTCTCGGATTTTATGGCCTCGAGCCATTTATCGGAATCTGGGCCCACCATCGCTTCTCCATGGCTCGTAGGTTCATTGTTGTCTAGCAACATGACTTCCAAGACAGGATTACGTACCAGTCTGAAGTAGTACGCATCCTTGTCATCCCACGAGGTTTGGTAGTGACTTGATCTGAAGTCTCATGATCACTATCATAAGCTTCCACTTCAATTGGTGTAGGTGCCACAGGAACAACTTCCTGTGCCCTGCCACACACTAGTTGAAGAGACGGTTCAATAACCTCATCAAGTCTCCACCATCCTCCGACTCAATTCTTTCGAGAGAAACTTTTTCTCGAGAAAGGACCCGATTCTAGAAACAATCCCTTATTGCTTTCGGATCTGAGACAGGAGGTATACCCAACTGTTTTGGGTGTCCTATGAAGATGCATTTATCCGCTTTGGGTTCGAGCTTATCAGCCTGAAACTTTTCACATAAGCGTCGCAGCCCCAAACTTCTAAGAAATGACAGCTTAGGTTTCCCTAAACCATAGTTCATACGGTGTCATCTCATCGGAATTACGTGGTGCCCCTTTTAAAGTGAATGTGGTTGTCTCTAATGCCTAACCCATAAACTATTGTGGTAATTCGATAAGAGACATCATGGCATGCATCATCTCCAATAGGGTGCAGTTATGATGTTCGGACACACCATCACACTATGGTGTTCCAGGCTGTATTAGTTGTGAAACAATTTCCACAATATCTTAATTATGTGCCAAACTCGTAATTCAGATATTCATCTCTATGATCATATCATAGATATTTATCCTCTTGTCACGACGATCTTTCAACTTCACCCTGAAATTACTTGAACCTTTCAATAATTTCGACTCGTGATTCATCAAGTAAATATACTCAATATCTACTCAAATCATCTGTGAAGCAAGAACATAACGATATCCACTACATGCCTCAGCACTCATTGGATTGCACACATCAAAATGTATTACTTCCAACAAGTTGCTTTCTAGTTCCATTTTACTAAAAACGAGGCTTTCAGTCATCTTGCCCATGTGGTATGATTTGCATGTCTCAAGTGATTCAAAATCAAGTGAGTCCAAACGGTCCATTTGCATGGAGTTTCTTCATGCATATACACCAATAGACATGGTTCGCATGTCTCAAACTTTTCAAAAACGAGTGAGCCCAAAGATCCATCAACATGGAGCTTCTTCATGCGTTTTATACCGATATGACTTACGTGGCAGTGCCACAAGTAGGTGGTACTATCATTACTATCTTATATCTTTTGGCATGAACATGTGTATCATTACGATCGAGATTCAATGAACCATTCATTTTAGGTGCAAGACCATTGAAGGTATTATTCAAATAAACAGAGTAACCATTATTCTCTTTAAATGAATAACCGTATTGCGATAGACATAATCCAATCATGTCTATGCTCAACGCAAACACCAATCTCGATGGTAGAGGGAGCGTACGATATTTGATCAACCTTGGAAAAACTTCCAACGCATATCGTCATCTCACCTTTAGCTAGTCTCCGTTTATTCCGTAGCTTTTATTTCGAGTTACTAACACTTAGCAACCGAACCGGTATCTAATACCCTGGTGCTACTAGGAGTACTAGTAAAGTACACATTAACATAATGTATATCCAATATACTTCTACCGACCTTGCCAGCCTTCTCATCTACCAAGTATCTAGGGTAATTCTGCTCCAGTGGCTGTTCCCCTTTATTATAGAAGTACCTAGTCTCGGGCTTGGGTTCAACTTTGGGTTTCTTCACTTGAGCAGCAACTGACTTGTCATTTCATGAAGTATCCCTTTCTTGCCCTTGCTCTTCTTGAAACTAGTGGTTTCACCAACCATCAACAATTGATGCTCCTTCTTGATTTCTACTTTTGTGGTGTCAAACATCGCGAATATCTCAAGGATCATCATATATGTCCCTGATATATTATAGTTCATCATGAAGCTCTAGCAGCTTGGTGGTAATGACTTCAGAGAAGCATCACTCTCTCATCTGGAAGATCAACTCCCACTCGATTCAAATGATTGTTGTACTCAGACAATCTGAGCACAAGCTCAATAATTGAGCTTTTCTCCTTAGTTTGTAGGCTAAGAAAATCGTCGGAGGTCTTATACCTCTTGACGTGGGCACGAGCCTGAAATCCCAATTTCAGCCCTCGAAACATCTCATATGTTTTGCGACGTTTCAAAACCGTCTTCGGTGCCTCAATTCTAAACCATTTAACTGAACTATCACGTAGTTATCAAAATGTGTATGCCTGATGTTCGCAACATCCACAGACGACGTTCGAGGTTCAGCACACTGAGCGGTGCATTAAGGACATAAGCCTTCTATGAAGCAATGAGGACAATCCTCAGTTTACGGACCTAGTGCGCATAATTGCTACTATCAACTTTCAACTAAATTTTCTCTAGGAACATATCTAAACAGTAGAACTAAAGCGCGAGCTACGACATAATTTGCAAAGACCTTTTGACTATGTTCAGGATAATTAAGTTCATCTTGTGAACTCCCACTCAGATAGACATCCCTTTAGTCATCTAAGTGATTACATGATCCGAGTCAACTAGGTCGTGTCCGATCATCACGTGAGACGGACTAGTCAACATCGGTGAACATCTTCATGTTGATCGTATCTTCTATACGACTCATGCTCGACCTTTCGGTCTCTTGTGTTCCGAGGCCATGTCTGTACATGCTAGGCTCGTCAAGTTAACCTAAGTGTTTCGCATGTGTTCCGAGGCCATATCTGTACATGCTAGGCTCGTCAACACCCGTTGTATTCGAACGTAAGAATCTATACACCCGATCATCACGTGGTGCTTTGAAACGACGAACTTTCGCAACGGTGCACAGTTAGGGGGAACACCTTCTTGAAATTTTAGTGAGGGATCATCTTATTTACTACCGTCGTTCTAAGCAAATAAGATGTATAAACATGATAAACAACACATGCAATCAAATAGTGACATGATATGGCCAATATCATATTGCTCCTTTTGATCTTCATCTTCGGGGCTCCATGATCATCATCGTCACCGGCATGACACCATGATCTCCATCATCATGATCTCCATCATCGTGTCTCCATGAAGTTGCCTCACCAACTATTACTTCTACTACTACAGCTAACGGTTAGCAATAAAGTAAAGTAATTACATGACGTTTATGTTGACACGCAGGTCATAAATAAATTAAGTCAACTCCTATGGCTCCTGCCGGTTGTCATACTCATCGACATGCAAGTCGTGATTCCTATTACAAGAACATGATCATCTCATACATCACATATATCATTCATCACATCCTTTGGCCATATCACATCACATAGCATACCCTACAAAAACAAGTTAGACGTCCTCTAATTGTTGTTTGCATGTTTTACGTGGCTGCTATGGGTTTCTAGCAAGAACGTTTCTTACCTACGCAAAAACCACAACGTGATATGCCAATTGCTATTTACCCTTCATAAGGACCCTTTTCATCGAATCCGATCTGACTAAAGTGGGAGAGACAGACACCCGCTAGCCACCTTATGCAACTAGTGCATGTCAGTCGATGGAACCAGTCTCACGTAAGAGTACATGTAAGGTCGGTCCGGGCTGCTTCATCCCACAATGCCACCGAATCAAGATTGGACTAGTAACGGTAAGCATATTGAACAAAATCAACGCCCACAACTACTTTGTGTTCTACTCATGCATAGAAACTACGCATAGACCTAGCTCATGATGCCACTGTTGGGGAACGTAGCATAAATTCAAAATTTTCCTACATGTCACCAAGATCTATCTATGGAGTCATCTAGCAATGAGGGAGGAGTGGATCTACATACCCTTGTAGATCGCGCGTGGAAGCGTTCAAGAGAACGGGGTTGATGGAGTCGTACTCGTCGTGATCCAAATCACCGATGATCCTAGCGCCTAACGGACGACACCTCCGCGTTCAACACACGTACGGAGCAGCGACGTCTCCTCCTTCTTGATCCAGCAGGGGGAAGGAGAGGTTGATGGAGATCCAGCAGCACGACGGCGTGGTGGTGGAAGTAGCGGGATTCCAACAAGGCTTCGCCAAGCGCTGCGGGAGGAGGGAGATGTGTCATGGGAGGGAGAGGGAGGCGCCAGGGCTTAGGTTGGGCTGCCCTCCCTTCCCCCCACTATATATAGGGCCAAGGGAGAGGGGGGGCAGCCTTGGCCCTTCCTCCAAGGAAGGGTGCGGCCAGGGAGGAGTCCCACCTCCCCAAGGCACCTCGGAGGTGCCTTCCCCCTTTAGGACTCTTCCTTTTCCTTGACTCTTGGCGCATGGGCCTTTTGGGGCTGGTGCCCTTGGCCCATATAGGCCAAGGCGTGCCCCCTACAGCCCATGTGGCCCCCGGGGGCAGGTGGCCCCACCCGGTGGACCCCCGGGACCCTTCCGGTGGTCCCGGTACAATACCGGTGACCCCGAAACTTGTCCCGATGGCCGAAATAGCACTTCCTATATATAATTCTTTACCTCCGGACCATTCCGGAACTCCTCGTGACGTCCGGGATCTCATCCGGGACTCCGAAAAACTTTCGGGTTACCGCATACTAATATCTCTATAACCCTAGCGTCACCGAACCTTAAGTGTGTAGACCCTACGGGTTCGGGAGACATGCAGACATGACCGAGATGACTCTCCGGTCAATAACCAACAGCAGGATCTGGATACCCATGTTGGCTCCCACATGTTCCACGATGATCTCATCAAATGAACCACGATGTCAAGGACTTAATCAATCCCGTATACAGTTCCCTTTGTCTATCGGTACGACACTTGCCCGAGATTCGATCGTCGTTATCCTGATACCTTGTTCAATCTCGTTACCGGCAAGTCTCTTTACTCGTTCCGTAACACATCATCCCGTGATAAACTCCTTGATCACATATTGTGCACATTATGATGATGTCCTACCGAGTGGGCCCAGAGATACCTCTCCGTTTACACGGAGTGACAAATCCCAGTCTCGATTCGTGCCAACCCAACAGACACTTTCGGAGATACCTGTAGTGTACCTTTATAGCCACCCAGTTACTTGTGACGTTTGGCACACCCAAATCACTTCTACGGTATCCGGGAGTTGCACAATCTCATGGTCTAAGGAAATGATACTTGACATTAGAAAAGCTTTAGCATACGAACTACATGATCTTGTGCTAGGCTTAGGATTGGGTCTTTGTCCATCACATCATTCTCCTAATGATGTGATCCCGTTATCAATGACATCCAATGTCCATGGTCAGGAAACCGTAACCATATATTGATCAACGAGCCAGTCAACTAGAGGCTTACTAGGGACATGGTGTTGTCTATGTATCCACACATGTATCTGAGTTTCCTATCAATACAATTCTTGCATGGATATTAAACGATTATCATGAACAAGGAAATATAATAATAACTAATTTATTATTGCCTCTAGGGCATATTTCCAACACGGTCTTCACCGGCCAGGGCCACCGCTCGGGCGCCGGTCCTCGTTCTGGGGCGCGCGGCGTGCATCGAGGCAAGCAGCAGATGGCGTCTAGGGTTAGTAGTTGGAGAACGAGAGATTGGCTGCTGGTGGTTTCTGTGAATCGGGATGTGAGGATGTGAGGTCTTGTACTCTACTCTGTAGTTGGGTCTAGTGGGCTGGCCGGACGGGCCTTGGGATGGGCTTTTATTAATCGGTCCATTTGGTCTATTCGGTCCTAAACATAGCATGACCGATCAGACCGAAACTAGTTCGGTCTTCTATTTGCACAGACCGTTTTCTATTCGATCTTTTCGAATTCGGTCTTTTCGGGTTCGGTCTCGGTCTTTTCGGTTTTGGTCTTCGATTTTTATGCCCGGGGTGAGCAGGAGGACGCGCCCACCGAATCTGGCCGGAGGAGATGGAGGAGCGGGCTGAGGGGATTACGTGGGTGTGCTGGGCGCTGCCGGCAGCCACCGGATTCGGCCGGGATCGACCGCCATAGGCGGCGGCGGCGAGAGTCTCGTGGGACAGGGACAAAGAATTGGCATTATACCAAAAACTCAAGCAACATCGCGGTTTATGATTGAATCTCGGAGGCATTCTTTTCACTTTGGTGATCCATGTCCATGGCCTATTTCAAATTCACTGCGAGTTTTGGCAACGACCATAAGACATGCATATGGTGGCGGGATGTCCTAGATGAATCCATATTGGAGGGGATCGGTTGCAATTGAGCATATTTCTTGTAATGATAGTTCGGGGTATGGAGTTCCGGGATTTGAAGGTCGGGGTTCATTTGCGACCGCGTCTACAACCACAAGGTTCGTTTCAGACTTCACTCAAAATAAAACCAATACGTTTCTTTGAAAAATAAAGTGTGACGAGGAACATTCACGAAGGCCAAAACTATTAATACAAATAAACAAAAAAACAAACTGATTCTTGTCGGCCAGTATTTTATGGGTTTTTCATCAGAGAACCATAGAAATTGCATAAAATGTTAGATGTGAACGAAAATTGGCATGTGTGCTTGCCATGTTGTTGTGTGCGTGTGCAAAAAATTTGGGTCCGTTTGGTGGATCCAAAAACAAAACACTTTGAGACTTGGCCTTCCGTCCTCACCGAAGCAACACATTTCCACATGGTGTATCTCTTGCCATGCATGACACGATTCCAAAATTTGGCATCATGTGGGAATTGCCAAGAGAGGACCCCACACAAAAAATGAACGAGTTCAGACACCAAACACAAGTTCCGTCACGACCGGCGTGTATTTTACGGTTTTTTCATCGGAAAACCATAGAAATTGCATAAAATGTTAGATGTGAACGAAAATTGGCATGTGTGCTTGCCATGTTGTTGTGTGCGTGTGCAAAAAATTTGGGTCCGTTTGGTGGATCCAAAAAAAACACTTTGAGACTTGGCCTTCCGTCATAACCGAAGCAGCACGTTTCCACATGGTGTATCTCTTGCCATGCATGACACGATTCCAAAATTTGACATCATGTACGAATTGCCAAGGGAGGACCTCACGCCAAAAATGAATGAGTTCAGACACCAAACACAAGTTCTGTCACGACCGGCGTGTATTTTACGGGTTTTTCATCGGAAAACCATAGAAATTGCATAAAATGTTAGGTGTGAACGAAAATTGGCATGTGTGCTTGCCATGTTGTGTGCATGTGCAAAAAATTTGGGTCTGTTTGGTGGATCCAAAAAAAACACTTTGAGACTTGGCCTTCCGTCCTAACTGAAGCAGTACGTTTCCACATGGTGTATCTCCTGCCATGCATGACACAATTCCAAAATTTGGCATCATGTGCGAATTGCCAAGGGAGGACCCCACGCAAAAAATGAACGACTTCAGACACCAAACACAAATTCCGTCAAGACTGGCCGTACTGACACTTGTGGGTTCCGAGCAGCCGTACTGACACTTATGGGTTTGGACGACTCGTACTCACATTTGGCATCATGTGGGTTCGAACAACTCATACTAGCTCATACTTGCGTGGGTCCGGGCATCCGTTCAATGGGCACAATTAATGCAACCTTGACAATTTGTAATGGAGGCAACACATTATATGAGAACGTTATTCGTCGTGTTAATATGTGCAGGGAACGCATTATGTGAGGGCATGATTGGAAGGGAGGTGGGGCCCCTTTGTGGGGAGATAAATGATACATATACGTAGTCTAACAGAAGTAGATAACCGACCGGCGATTTTGTTTCCTTTCCAGAAAGGTAGCTATCGTTAGCAACGGAAGGAGACGAGGCATGCACGCCCTACATTACCGGACTGCATGCAAAAGATTTTGAGGAGGTGGTATTTTCGATAGGAAAATTTTGGAGGATTCTAGAAAGTTACTTCCAATCCCATCAACAATAAACAAAACACGGGTTTATCTCTTCGGCAAGAAATAAATGACTAGATTGTAACCTACACGATCGCGTGTACCCAGCATATATATATGCTTTGTACGCATCAACCTAAACCTCACCACAGCCCAGCCTCCCTCCTTGAATCCCATCCTTGAACCTTGAGCAGAAGCAACCAATCTCGCCATCACCATCACCACCACCGTCATATGTCTTCCTATCATCCTGCTGCGTCCGTCAGGCCTGCACAGTCAGTCACGAAACAGTCCAAGTCACGTGCATCGAAGCCCCCACCTTCATCAACAAAGTTAGGTGCACCGAAGCCGCCACACTCGTCGGCAAAGAAGGTATACATATCTCATTGAACCCGTACATCAACTCGTGTAGATCAGCATGACATAGCAGTCCCGATTTACCATAGCCTACTATAGATCCACATGACGCCTCTTGTGTAGATCAGTCCCGATTTCCTTTTTTTGAATGACAATCCCGATTACATCCTGTTTACATTACATCAAAAAAAGATCAGTAGATTACACAAAAAAAGATTAGCTTAAGTACAAGTTACATTAATCAAATCATTACTTCAGCCTGGCACGTCTTAAACTAATTAGCCATCAATATAGTACGTCAACGAATGAGTACAGTAAAGTTATATTTTTATTTCTCAGTGGTACGTACAGTAAAATTATATTTTTATTTCTTAGTAAAAATATGCTGAAAATCCGTAGGCACGTTCACCATAGCCTACTCTTACTGAAGATAGAAAGAGAACATGCATGCAAATTAAAGATAGAAAGAGAACATGCATGCAAATTAAAACAACACCGCATATAGCCAAATAAACAGCCTAAATGATAATCTTAATTATTTGTTCACAATAAATCTCTTATTTTTGTTGGCTTGTCACTGAAAATAATCTTTGCACATACAGGGTACCTGATGAAGCTATGTACCTAGGGTAGGGTCATGGACATGTCCTAACTGCCCTACCCAAGGACATCTCTAAAAGAAATCACCTTTCAATCGACTTGAAGGTGTTCCACTCGACAGACTCGAAGTCACTCGACCAAGAAACGATCACTCGACCAAGATCCAACCACTCGACGGCCAGGAGACCTAAAGTCACCCCGCACGCTAACGGTCGGTCATTAAATAGCTTTTATGGTCATCATAGCACTTTATTACTAGCGTTACCAGTAACGCCCTGCCTTAATGTACATTAAACCCTTCGAAACGTGGGCTGGCCGGGGTCCTGGTGCACTCTATATAAGCCACCTCCCTCCTCCGAGACAAGGGTTCGCACCTCTGTAACTCATACTCACATCATCCAGTCGACCGCCTCCAGGCTCCGAGACGTAGGGTTTTTACTTCTTCCGAGAAGGGTCTGAACTCGTAAACCTTGCGTCCTTACAACTTCTCATAGCTAAGATCTCGCCTCTCCATACTTACCCCCCTACATTACTGCCAGACTTAGAACCACGACAGTTGGCGCCCACCGTGGGGCCGGTGTTTTAGCGTTTTGTTGGAGGAGTTGCGATCTTTTCCGATCCGAATCATCATGGTTTTCGACGGAGTTTTGGTGGAGGGCCGCGAGATCCGTCTCGGCGCGCTCACATTCATCGCCGACGACTCCGCCTGGCTTTAGGAAGCTCGGCTCGACGTGGACGCACACCCTGTCCGCGGGGCAACGCACTTTAGCGCATGCGTCCGCGGCGTGCTCCTGCGGCAACCGTCGACCCCCTACCAGTCGGCTCCTATGTTGTCCTCCCTCCCCGTTTCCCGCCGGCGCAAGCGCTCCGGTCGGTCGAGACTTCAGCGGTGGGTGAGACACGCGGTGGCCCACCAGTCGGCCATCCCTCAAGTCGCGGCGATCGAGCCCGACGAATCCCTCTAGGGCCTGTTCGACCTGTCGACTGGCTCCGAAGAGACTGCACCCGAATGCGACAGCAGCGATCCGGCAGCAGAGGTTCTGATGGTCGACACACCGCCCAGTCCCCCTGGTTTTACCTGCACCAACGGAGGCGCGGGAGGAGGCGACCCGTCGTGTCTCCATGAAGAGTATCTTCCCGAGTCTCTCACGTCGCTGCAGAGAGAAGAACTTCGCCGCCGGAACATGGATGCACTGCACACTCCTATCGTCGGAGAAACCCCCGAGGCTCGCGCCTTGGAAGACGCACGCCTGGCAAACTTGGCCGAGCGCACTCGACTGGAGAACCTCCAGCGAGCACTCGACGAGCGTGCGCGACAACGGGTTCCCGAATCCAGTCGACGTCAGCTCTTCCCGCCCCCACAGGTATATCGAACTCCGATTCAGAATTTAGCAGCTGCAGCCCGTATAGCGGAGTCGATTCAGCCTTCCCAGTCGGAGGCTGGCAGAGGCTTGCTGCAGATCAGAGCATTACTCCGGGCAGCAGGAGATCAGAATTCCGCTGTTTCTCGGTCGCGGAACAGGATTCACAGCAGATCCGTTGCCGCGGACACAGTCCAGTTGGCTCACAGCCCGAGATCGCCCCCGAGGCGTGAGGGACGTGGTGACCAGCGTGACCAGTATGGGAACCATGAGCAGTATGATCACCGAGTCGATCGTGACGGTCGACGTCGAGTGCCCACGCCTCCCCCGAGGAGCGGGTCGTATGTGCCTCGCCAGCAGGATGACAGGCGCCCTCATAGTGGTGGGCGAAGGATTCCAGTTGACCCCAGAGGGCCAGGCTTTGACGCGAGATCCATTCTCGTCCAGGGTTTGGTCGACAGGAACAGGGCTCACCGAGAAGGTCACGACAGAGATGCACCTACCAGCAGCAGAGTACATGTTTCGGGGCCAGGGTGCTTTAGTAGAGCCATCAGGGCCGCTGTGATTCCTCCCAATTTCAGGTTGGCGACTGGAGTCAGTAAGTTCACTGGCGAGTCCAAGCCCGATACTTGGCTTGAGGACTACCGAGTGGCCGTCCAGATTGGCGACGGCAATGATGAAGTGGCCATGAAGCACATGCCTCTCATGTTGGAGGGCTCGGCCAGAGCGTGGCTAAACCAGTTAGCACCTAGCAGCATTTACACTTGGGAAGATCTCTCCCGAGTGTTCGTCACCACATTTGAAGGCACATGCAAGCGACCGACAGGACTGATGGAACTGCGGTCCTATGTGCAAAAGCCGAATGAAACCTTGAGGGATTACATCCAGAGATGGATCATGTTACATCACTCGGTGGAGAATGTGCCTGACCACCAAGCAGTTTGTGCCTTCAAGGAAGGCGTCAAGTACAGAGAACTGAATTTGAAATTCGGTCGAACCGGAGATATGTCGCTGAATCGGATGATGGAGATTGCCACCAAGTACGCTAATGGCGAAGATGAGGATCGACTCAGGAGTGGCAAGCTCAAGTCAGTCGCCAAAGAAACCGGAGGCAATTCCAGTCGGAAACAGAAGCGGAAAGCCGAGCCAGCGGCTCCCGAGGAAGCCTTAGCTTTGGCCCAAGGAAAGTCTAAAGGGAAACCTAAAGGGCCTTGAAACCCCAAAAAGGTTAAAGACCAGGAGGGAAATGATGTGTTGGACTTACCGTGTCTCGTCCACACGAAGAAAGATGAAGAGGGTAATTTTATTTACCCAAAACATACCACTCGGCAGTGTCGACTCTTGATCCAGCAGTTCCAGGGCAAGCAGCCCAAGGGTAAGGAAAAGGAGTCAAACAAGGTCGAAGACAAAGAGGACAGTGATGACGGATACCCTCAAGTCAATTCCACCCTGATGATTTTTGCTGATGTTGAGAGCAAAAGTCGACTGAAAGTTATTAACCGAGAGGTGAATATGGTCGCTCCGGCGACACCTAGTTACTTGAAATGGTCTCAGACTGCCATAACGTTCGACCAGTCCGACCACCTAACGCACATCACCACCCCTGGGAGGCAAGCTTTGGTGGTAGACCCAGTTGTTGAAGGCACTCGACTGACCAAAGTCCTGATGGATGGTGGCAGTGGTTTGAACATATTATACGCTGAGACGTTGAAGGGGATGGGCATTCTGATGTCCAGACTCAGTGCCAGCAACATGAGTTTCCATGGAGTCATTCCTAGGAAGAAGGCTGAATCACTCGGCCAGATTGCTCTTGATGTGGTTTTCGGTGATTCCAAGAATTACCGCAAAGAAAAATTGACATTTGAAGTTGTAGACTTCCAGAATGCCTATCACGCTATTTTGGGCAGGCCGGCTTATGCACGCTTCATGGCCCGACCATATTACGTGTATCTCAAATTGAAGATGCCTGGCCCCAAAGGTGTGATCACCATTACGGGCAATCGGAAGAAAGCGGACGAATGTTTTCAGAAAGGTTCGAAGATCGCCGACGCACAGATGTCAGTGGTGGAGTTGCAGGAATACCAGAAGACTGCAGACCCGAGTGATCTGTTGCGAGCCAAGAAGCCCGCTACAGAGTCAGCTTTCCAGTCGACTGGCGACACGAAGACAGCTCACATCCACCCGACCGACCCCAGCGCCGCCCCGACTCATATCTCGACAACACTCAACTCCAAATAAGAAGAAGCGCTCATCCAGTTCCTCCATGAGAACTGGGACATCTTCGCGTGGAAGCCTTTTGACATGCCAGGTGTTCCCAGGGAGCTGGCTGAGCATCGCCTGAGAGTCGACTCAAAAGTAAAACCTATCAAGGAACATCTTCGACGGACCGCCGTCCAAAAGAGAGAATCTATTGGCGAAGAGGTGGCTCGGCTCTTAGCAGCGGAGTTCATCCGAGAAATCTTCCACTCCGAGTAGCTCGCCAACGTTGTCATGGTCCCCAAGAAGGACAAGTCACTTTGCATGTGCATTGACTTTAAACATATCAATCGGGCCTGCCCGAAAGATCATTTTCCTCTCCCCGCATCGACCAGATAGTCGACTTGACTGCGGGATGTGAGCGACTTTCTTTCTTAGACGCCTATTCCCGGTACCATCAGATCCGTCTGTATGGACCTGATGAGATCAAGACAGCTTTCATCACTCCATTCGGGTGCTTCTGTTATGTTACCATGCCGTTCGGCCTCAAGAATGCCGGAGCCACATTCATGAGGAGGATTCAGAAGTGTTTACTCACTCAAATCAGTCGGAACGTGGAAGCATACATGGATGATATTGTGGTCAAGTCAAGAAAGGGTTTCGACCTGCTGACTGACCTTGCTGAAACCTTTGCCAACCTCAGGAGGTATGATATCAAGCTTAATCCATCAAAGTGTACATTCGGAGTCCCTGGCGGAAAATTACTCGGTTTTCTCGTTTCCGAACGGGGAATCGACGCCAATCCATAAAACATTGGCACTATACTCTGAATGAAAAGCCCTGTGCGAGTGCACGACGTCCAGAAGCTTACTGGTTGTTTGGCTGCCCTAAGTCGATTCATATCTCGTCTCGGTGAAAAGGCATTACCTCTTTACTGATTGATGAAGAAGTCCGACAAGTTCGAGTGAACTCCCGAAGCTGATGCAGCGTTTGCAGAGCTCAAAGCTCTGCTCTCCACCCAGCCGGTGCTTGCTGCCCCAATCGGCAAAGAGCCTTTGCTGCTTTACATTGCAGCCATAGGACAAATCGTCAGTACGCTACTTACGGTCGAGCGGGAAGAAGAAGGGAAAACCTTCAAAGTTCAGCGCCCAGTATATTATATTTCTGAAGTCTTGACCCCATCGAAGCAAAGATATCCTCACTATCAGAAACTTGTATATGGGATTTATATGACCACCAAGAAAGTTGCTCACTACTTCTCTGGTCATTCCATTACAGTCGTCAGCGACGCTCCATTAAGAGATCCTGCATAACAGGGATGCAACTGGTCGAGTGGCAAAATGGGCGATTGAACTCCTTCCCCTTGATATCAAGTTTGAGGCAAAGAAAGCTATCAAGTCCCAAGCAATCGCAGATTTCGTCGCCGAGTGGATTGAACAGCAGCTGCCGACTCAGATTCACTCGGAGCATTGGACTATGTTTTTCGACGGCTCCAAGATGCTGAGTGGTTCCAGTGCCGGAGTGGTGTTGGTGTCCCTCAGAGGAGATAAACTCAGATATGTTCTTCAAATCCATTTTGATTCCTCCAATAACGAGGCAGAATATGAAGCACTTTTATATGGGTTGCACATGGCCATCTCACTCGGCGTCCGTCGCCTCATGGTCTATGGCGACTCAGATTTGGTGGTTAATCAGGTGATGAAGGAGTGGGATGTCAGAAGTCCAGCCATGACTGGTTATTGCAATGCAGTGAGAAAGCTGGAGAAGAAATTCAAGGGGTTAGAGCTTCATCACATACCCCGACTGAAAAATCAAGCAGCTGATGATTTGGCAAAAATAGGTTCCAAAAAAGAAGCCATTCCCAGCAATGTGTTTTTGGAACACATCCACACACCATCAGTCCAGTAGGATCCCTTCACGGAAGAGGCCCCGTAGCCAAAAAGCTCCAAGGATCCAACTGAAGTTGAAGTTCCAGCTGTGGTCGATCTGATAATGGAAGTGCCGGTTATCACTCCCGTCTGGACAGAACCGTATATCGCGTAGATCCTAAGGAAAGAACTCTCAGAAGACGAGGAAGAGGCTCGATAGATCGTCCATCGATCCAAGGCCTTTACAGTCATAAAAGGACAGTTATATAGGGAAAGCGCGACTAGGGTCGGCCAAAAGTGTATCACACCAGAAGAAGGTCAGATGATCCTTAACGATATCCACTCGGGGACCTGTGGTCATCATGCGTCCTCTCGGACCTGTGTTCATCCACTCGGGGTTCTACTGGCCAAGGGCCAATGAGATGGCTAAAGAGATAGTCGACAAATGTGAAGGATGTCAGTATTACTCCAATATGCCGCACAGGCCCGCGTCAGCCCTGAAAACCATTCCACTCGTCTGGCCCTTCGCTGTTTGGGGGCTGGACATGGTTGGGCCACTGAGAACAGGCAGGAGCGGCTTCACTCATGTGCTAGTAGCAGTCGACAAGTTCACCAAATGGATTGAAGCCAAGCCTATCAAGAATCTCGATGCTTGCACCGCTATCAGTTTCATCAGAGAGTTGATATTCAGATATGGAGTTCCGCACAGTATCATCACGGACAATGGGTCAAACTTCGATTCAGACAAGTTCAGGGCCTTTTGCGCCTCTCAGGGCACTCGGGTCGACTATGCTTCGGTCGCTCACCCCCAGTCGAATGGACAAGCAGAAGGGGCAAATGGCCTAATTCTCAAAGGACTGAAACCCCAATTGATGCTGATCTCAAGCACGCAGCAGGTGCATGGGTCGACGAGCTCCCATCAGTCCTTTAGGGATTAAGGACAACTCCGAATTGATCGACCGGAAGAACCCCATTCTTTCTGGTCTACGGAGCCGAGGCAGTCTTACCGAGCGACCTGCTTCACAACGCTCCCAGAGTCGAGGTCTACTAAGAAGATGAAGCAGAACAAGCCCGGCAGGACGCAGTCGACCTCCTAGAAGAAGAAAGATAAATGGCCCTGATCCGATCGACCATCTATCAGCAAGACTTGTGTCGATTCCATGCCAGAAACATGAAGAGCCGAGCCTTCCAAGAAGGCGACTTAGTCCTTCGAGTGGATCAGCAGAAACCACACAAGCTTGCTCCTATTTGGGAAGGCCCCTTCATAGTCACCAGAGTCCTCCACAATGGAGCATACCACATCTACAATGCCCATCGCCAGATTGATGAGCCACGAGCCTGGAATGCGGAGCTACTCCGCCCCTTTTATACTTGAATTCTCACTCGGACGAGATGTAATAAGAAAAACTCCTGTAGTTTATTTATCAAAGACAAGAGTGTTATAATTTTCGCAGTGATTATTATTGTTTTTGTTTGCGTAAGAAATCCCCCAGCGGGTGGCTTAGCTGCGAATCCGCTTCGCCTAAGTTTGAAAAATCCTACCGAGTGGAGAGCAATCTTCCCACTCGGGGGCTTAGCTGCGAATCCGTTTCTCCTAAGTTTGAAAAATCCTACCGAGTGGAGAGCAATCCTCCCACTCGGGGGCTTAGCTGCAATCCAGTACTCGCCTAAGTTCTCCCACCTAGAGACTTAGCTGCAGTCAGGTACTCGCCTAAGTTTGAAAAATCCTACCGAGTGAAGAGCAACCCTCCCACTCGGGGGCTTAGCTGCAGTCTAGTACTCGCCTAAGTTCTCCCACTCAGAGA
Source organism: Triticum aestivum (assembly GCF_018294505.1). Lineage (NCBI taxonomy): Eukaryota > Viridiplantae > Streptophyta > Magnoliopsida > Poales > Poaceae > Triticum > Triticum aestivum. The sequence goes on from NC_057812.1 coordinate 727,901,291, forward strand.
CTTAGCTGCAGTCAGGCACTCGCCTAAGTTTGAAAATTCCTACCGAGTGAAGAGCAACCCTCCCACTCGAGGGCTTAGCTGCAGTCCAGTACTCGCCTAAGTTCTCCCACTCAGAGACTTAGCTGCAGTCAGGCACTCGCCTAAGTTTGAAAAATCCTACCGAGTGGAGAGCAACCCTCCCACTCGGGGGCTTAGCCGCAGTCCAGTACTCGCCTAAGTTCTCCCACCTAGAGACTTAGCTGCAGTCAGGTACTCGCCTAAGTTTGAAAAATCCTACCGAGTGGAGAGCAACCCTCCCACTCGGGGGCTTAGCTGCAGTCTAGTACTCGCCTAAGTTCTCCCACTTAGAGACTTAGCTGCAGTCAGGCACTCGCCTAAGTTTGAAAAATCCTATTGAGTGGAGAGCAACCCTCCCACTCGGGGGCTTAGCTGCAGTCCAGTACTCTTCTAAGTTCTCCCACTCAGAGACTTAGCTGCAGTCAGGCACTCGCCTAAGTTTGAAAAATCCTACCAAGTGGAGAGCAACCCTCCCACTCGGGGGCTTAGCTGTAGTCCAGTACTCGCCTAAGTTCTCCCACCTAGAGACTTAGCTGCAGTCAGGCACTCGCCTAAGTTTGAAAAATCCTACCGAGTGAAGAGCAACCCTCCCACTCGGGGGCTTAGCTGCAGTCCAGTACTCACCTAAGTTCTCCCACCTAGAGACTTAGCTGCAGTCAGGCACTCGCCTAACTTTGAAAAAATCCTACCGAGTGGAGAGCAATCCTCCCATTTGGGGGCTTAGCTGCAGTCCAGTACTCGCCTAAGTTCTCCCAAACACATCTCAATCCTCAAGGACGATGAGGGGCAGGTCGACTGCCACCTTCTCCTGGAGAGCTTCGCCACAAATACAATGCGCGATTCATCCCGCTCTACAATAATGAAGTACGGGTCGACTGCCCCCTTCTCCTGGAGAGCTTCGCCACAAATACAAGGCATGGGTCGACTACTTCCCCCTCCTTCGGAGCTGCGCTGCAAATACAGAAAGTTGTCTCGAATAAAGATTGGGTTCACTCAGCAGGAGATCCATAAAGATACTCAACGGTAAACCAAGTTCAGATAAAATCCTAAAGGTTCTGGATCACGGATCGAGGTACTCGGGCATGCGGCCCGAAAAAGTTTAATGGTTACAAAAACCACTCGGCATTCCAAGGCAAATTTAAGGTAGGACACAAGAGTTTGTTCACTTCGCGGGAGGAGGGCTGGCAGGCTCAACGAACTCGTCCAGGTCGATGCCATCGGCAATCCGAGTGGCGGCAGCTATGAAGGTCTCCATAAAAGTTAAGAAGTCGTGCTTCTGGGTGTTTGCGACCTTGATTGCGGCCAGCTTGTCTTGTCGCACGTCCTTGCAGTGGACACGAACCAAGGACAGAGCCACATCAGCGCCACAACGAGCAGAAGACTTCTTCCACTCCTGCACTCAGTCAGGCATTCCGTTAAGTCGAGGCATCAGAGACTCAAGATCGTTTTGGAGCGTAGCCTCTGGCCAGAGTGCCGGGTCGATCCGTGACATGGCGACCTTCAGTCGAGCCAAGTAGTGCATGACACCATCGATGCGAGATTCCAGTCGGAGCAGATTCGTGGCAGTTTCATCTTTCACGGGAGAGTTGATTGGATCCAGACCTGGTTCGATCCGCCCGGTCTCCTCTTCAAAGTTCTGGCAAAACTCTGCATTCACGATCCAAGGATAAGTCAACTTTCATACACTGAGTCAACACAAAAAAATCAGTCGGAACTAAATGTGCATCTTCAAGCTTGATATACAACTTCTTGGCAAGACTCCTCAGGTAGCTCTCCAGATCGTCCCTCCTACGAGCGACGCCTTCCATCTTTTCGGTCAGGTTGAGGTTCTCCTTCTTCCAATGTGTGCACTCCCTGTTGGCTTCATTCATAGCAGTCTTCAGCCTGGTATTCTCTTCTTCCAACTGGCCGACTGAAGCCAGCTTCTGTTCGGCCAGAGCGGTCCTGTCGTCAGCCTCCTTCTGGGCAGCAGACAAATACTGATCCTTTTTCGCCAAAGCCTCTCGCAGTTTTTTTGCAAAGAAATGATGATTGATTCAGAAATAGCAGAAGGGTGCTCGATCCTAAAGCTGACCAGTCGACAAACTTGTCTTACCGGCGGCGCCGTCTCTGACCGTCTGCAGTTCTGTCCTGGCCAGCTCCAAGTCAAGTTTCAGTTGAATCTGCTGACTTTCCAAATCAGCGAAGCGAGCTCCAAGATCACAAGATTTCTGAAATCAAAGGGGAGAAATTATTACACAGCCAAAAACGACAAATACTAAGACTATAGTCGACTGCCCGCAGTCCACCATAGTCTCGGGGACTACACCCAGTGGGTGCACTTTGCGTGCCCCCACCGGTTCTGATTCCACTCGACCGGCCCGCCGGAGTCGAGTTCAAAAAAGAAGAAGAAAGAGAGACAAAGTAGAACTCAGACCACAGTCGACTGCCCGCAGTCGACCGCGGTCTCGGGGACTACACCCAGTGGGTGCACTTTGCGTGCCCCCACCGGTTCTTATTCCACTCGACCGGATCGAGCGGAAGAAACAAACTACCAGTTCGGTTTTACTCAACAAAATACAAAGACTACGGTCGACTGCCAGCAGTCCACCGTAGCCTCGGGGACTACACCCAGTGGATGCACTCAGCGCGCCCCCACTAGTCCAAAAAATTCAATCGACACACCCAGTGAGTGTACAGATAAAAAGATTTTCGGAAAGAATCTTCAGATAGCATATCCTAACAGAACAAGCGGCGACCAACTAACCTGAACATTACTCTGGAGAGCCGAGCTAGCATCGTAGGCGGCTTGGCTGACGTCCCGCACCGTCTTCATCTTCTCCATCATAATGCCCGCCTGGTGTATGGCTTCTCTAGCAGCATTCACCTCGTCCTCCGGGACATGATGGGTTGCAAAAAGTGAAGGCGGGTCGACAGGGGCCTGAGCGGTCGAAGAAGAAGGCAACACACTCGACAGGGGCTCCGTGAAGGTAACAGAACCCCGATTGACATCACCAGTGTCCTGAACGACTGGTTCCGCCCTCGGCGTCGACTGTAGCGCCTCACTTACAGGAGCTCGCCTACTCTTCCTCATCAAAGACCTCTCGGGTTCTTAATCATCATCAGGGAGGTCAATAATGTTGGGAGCTGTACAAAGTTCAAATTGCCAAAATCACGTCACCCAGTGATGCATGATGCAGTTGAATCGACCAAAGAAAGATAGTATGGCAGAAATCATACCCGAATTAGAAGTGACCGCATCCTCCATCACCTCATTATCATCCCTGTAAGCTGAGGTCCCGAAAGTGGCAGCGCTAACAATTCCAAAGTTCGTCCGGCTAAAACAAGAAAAACAAACAGCGCGGAGCGTCGAGTGAATACAAGGAGAGACACTAACGCGGAGGCGACATGGATATCGATCTTGATCTTCGGCAGCGCCTCCCGAGTCTTCGGTTCTGCAACTTTGGGATGCTTTGGCGCCTTATCAGTCGTGGTTGGTGAAGAGATCCGAGGACGCTTCGAAGACTGACCAGCCTGAGCAGTCGCCTTGTCGCGGGCACTCGGCCGATCCTGGTCAAGCTTGGATCGTCTCTCTATGCGAGGAGGCGGCTTGACTTCTTCCTCATCACTCGAGTCGTCGCTTCCTCCATCCCCTTCACCATCGGAAGTCCACTCGCCACTTTCGCCACCACTCGCCTCGCCTTCCAGAGCTTGCTCTTGCTCCCCGTTGGGCATCAAATACATTTCAATAATAGCCTGAAAGAAAGCAGGGAGAAAAAGTTAGTCGACGCAATACAGACAGCTGCGTGAGTGAATTCAGATTACAAGCAAAAACTCAGAATCAGACCTGCTCTGGTGCACGCGACTGGTCAAATGGGAGAACTCTCCTGGCTCCTCTAGGGTTGTCCTTGTTCCCGGTAATGCTCGACAACCACTTCTCCAGCGTGTCGTCATCGACCTCCTCCGGGTGGATCCGAGTGGAGTCTTCTAGACCCGAATACATCCACATCGGGTGGTCTCGGGCTTGGAGAGGCTGGATGCACCGCCGAAGGAAGACCTCCAAGAGATCCATACCAGTGACCCCGTCACGAATGAGCTGGACCACTCGGTTGACTAACACCTTCACGTGCGCCTTCTCCTCCGGGAGCACCTTCAAAGGGGAGGGTTTTTCCACTCGGTCCATGGTGAAGGGAGGGAGGCCAGTCGATTGCCCTGGCGTCGACTGGTCTTTGCAGTAGAACCAGGTCGACTGCCATCCGCGAACTGAATCGGGAAGAATCATGGCCGGAAAGGAGCTTTTTCCCCTCGTCTGGATGCCAAGACCCCCACACATCTGGATCACTTGGGCCCTCTCGTCACCCGGGTTAGCCTTTTTCACTGTCTGGGAGCGACAAGTGAAAATATGCTTGAAAAGACCCTAGTGAGGTCGACAACCCAAGAAGTTCTCACACAAGGAAATGAACACGGCAAGATAAACGATTGAGTTGGGGTTAAAATGGTGGAGTTGAGCCTCGAAAAAGTTCAGAAACCCTCGAAAGAAAGGATGAGGAGGCAAGGAAAACCCACGGTCGACGTGGGTGGCAAGAAGAACGCGCTCACCCTCCCGGGGTTGCGGCTCGGATTCCTTCCCCGGAAGCCGCGCCGAGTCGTAAGGGATCAGGCCTCCCTCGGCCAGGTCATCGAGGTCTTCTTGGGAGATCCTCGAGTGGATCCAGTCGCCCTGGATCCAACCCCTCGGCAGGCCAGTCCGCGAGGAAGATCCGCCCCGGCTCATCACCTTACCCTTTGACCTCGCCGTCGCCTTCTTTGCCCGCTCCAGAGCCGCTGTCTTCTCCTTCACCATTGTCGCCGACGAGACGCGTGTGGCGCGGTGGCGCTGGAGCGAGAGCGAGCTTAGAGGAGAGGTGTGAGGAGAAGAGATAATGGGGCGCACTGTTCGGGAGACTCCGGTCCAACGCCTTATATGAGGCCGCTTCTGAGTGGCTGACAGGTAGGCCCAGATGGCTCTGTCAAATCCCGTAACGACCGCACGAGCGATACGTGGTGAAAAAGGTGGCGCAGGGATCGAGGCGGCTCCGCTCTATCTCGTCCGATTACTACGGCCTCCCCCATCCCGCACGCTTCCCAAAATTCGAATCCCACTAAATCCACGGGCAGCAAATAACTTGTCAGACCAAAGATCTCCTCCGCACCGTCACTCGGAGCCTTACAAGTAAAGAAACTCACTCGACGAAGTATTAAGAATGGATCAAGGCGACTGAAAAGAAAGTTGCTGCCACCACTCGGGTCCATTGATCTAGAGCAAGATATGCTCACAGCATGAAAAACGAGTCGGAGAGGTCCTCAACTCCTTCCCCGCTCAGACCTCGATCCATCGGGGGCTAATGATGAAGCTATGTACCTAGGGTAGGGTCATGGACCTGTCCTAACTGCCCTACCCAAGGACATCTCTAGAAGAAATCACCTTTCAATCGACTTGAAGGTGTTCCACTCGACAGACTCGAAGTCACTTGACCAAGAAGTGATCACTCGACCAAGATCCAACCACTCGACGGCCAGGAGACCTAAAGTCACCCCGCACGCTAATGGTCGGTCATTAAATAGCTTTTATGGTCATCATAGCACTTTATTACTAGCGTTACCAGTAACGCCCTGCCTTAATGTACATTGAACCCTTCGTAATGTGGGCTGGCCGGGGTCCTGGCGCACTCTATATAAGCCACCCCCTCCTCCGATACAAGGGTTCGCACCTCTGTAACTCATACTCACATCATCCAGTCGACCGCCTCCGGGCTCCGAGACGTAGGGTTTTTACTTCTTCCGAGAAGGGCCTGAACTCGTAAACCTTGCGTCCTTACAACTTCTCCATAGCTAAGATCTCGCCTCTCCATACTTACCCCCCTACATTACTGTCAGACTTAGAACCACGATAGTACCCAGGTTGTATCAATGCACGGGTACTCGGAGTTTGTCCAGTCGCTAACCCAGGAACAGTATGTCATAGCTAGTCAAACGACAATTCGCGAAACTCTAAAGACTCCCGCAATGAATGTTAGGAGAGTTTTGTGCCAAAAGATTGCTAGCACATATGATTCACAAGTTGTCGCGTTTGTGATACACATGGTACCTATGAGAATAACCTTGCAAGACGTAGAACACATCACAGGCCTTCCCAGCATGGGGAGGGACTATGTCCCTCCTTCGTTCAAAGAAGTGCAGGACTTATGGCTTGATTTAAAGGATCCTGAAGATAACAAACTGACCTTGAAAGGTATATGATATTTTCAGAACTATTTTTTCGTTTGATAATGGAACAAATTTCATAATTACAATACTTGACAAACAACCTTTTCAGGTCTTCGTAAGAAGATGATTGGCGAAGAGAGGCCACGGTTTGTGAAGCCTTATGTCTTGTACACCATTGGCAAGTTGGTTTGCCCAACGACACAACCCTATGTTGATCCCAAATATTTGGGAATTGTTATCGACATACATACTATAAACTCCATAAATTATGCTAAACTATCTCTTGACCACTTAATGTCAAGTGTGAGGAAGTTTGTGAACGGTGCCGCAAACTTGGAGGGAAATCTCCCACTACTGCAGGTAGTACAAACTCATTATTTCCTATGATATTCTTTAATTGGTCAATTATGTATTCTTTTTAATTCTCTCCCAGACATGGTTCTATGAGAAATTCCGAGTCGACCATATTGATCGCACCATTTCCTATCTTCAACGAGATAAACCATTGATACAATACTGGGACGAAGAAAAGGCAGCAAAGGTCGACAAAATAATATCGCAGAACTACATAGGAGTAGGACAGGTATATGCTTACTGTCACTAGTTGTCATCTGCTCAGTTTTTGCAAAATGACTCATAATATATAAAAAACTGCAGATGGTAGACGACCTCAGGCGCCCTTGGAAGCCAGTGTCGAAGGCTTCACATCAACCTACAAAGTCTACTTTTGAGGTACGTCCTATGTAACTTGTACAATGATACTACTCGTTTCTTAGGCTGAAACTATTTGTTTGTACAAATATTTTTATGAAACAATCAGTTCTAATTTATCTTAACTTGTAGGTCGATGGGACACTAGGCCGCGTACTCGCCCAGGTGGGAGAGATAAAAGCAATAGTGTGTCAGCAATATTCGGAGATTTACGCAAAACTGGACGGAGTAGAAAGGCGCCAGAAGCAAAACAACATGCGCTTGGAGGACTTCATTTGTGCATTCAATGTATGCATTTGTTCTTTTTTTGTTGTAATTCATCCTTCTAGATGAGTGCATGACTAACATTTTTTCATTAATAGGATCATCGATTTGGAGTAGGACAGAAGGACTTTAATGAGGGTCAGAGAGTTGATAATAATATCAAGGTATGTCACAAAATTTCTAACTGTCTTCATGTCAGAATGTATGCTAACCATTTTTCATTTTAACGTGCGAACTAGAAAACCTCAAAGAATGTTGCTGCTAGTACAAATGAAGTGCCAAAGTGTGTCTACAGCAACCCCAGCAAGAACCTTGCTGGGGAATTTGAGGTATGAATTCCATCTTGGTACAATGTTTTTTTGTCAACCATACTTAGTGCTAACTTGTCCATCTGTACAGAAGGTAAAAAAACACCTGTGGACCCCCACAAAGGAAAAACAGACAGAGATGACGCTGTGGACTCATTTAGTAAGCGTTTTAGGAGTGACAGCAAGAACTTACCCTCCCAATCTGAGGTCAGCATCACATGTCTGAACTATATTGCTAGGAAAGGGTTTATTTCAACCATATTCTTAACTTGATGACAACATTGCAGAAGGTGAAGAAAACATATGTACACCCTCAGAAGTCAAAGACTGAAAGAGACGATAGCAAGAACTTACCCTCCGAATATGAGGTCTGCATCACATCTTAACCAAATTGCTAACAAACGTTTTTCTCAACCCATATTCCTAACCTTAAGTCAAATATCGCAGAAGGTCAAGCATACGTCCATGGATGCCATGGACTCCATAGGGAGGCGTGTCAGACATGACGGCCGGAAGAGAAAGAAGTCTTCACTCCTTCAGAGCGAGGAATACGAATTTTACACCCCCGCGCTCAGAAGGAAAAGAGCTCTATCTTAATAGACACATGACAGTAACGATATTATGTACACACAGAATAAGAAGATGAATCCCGGGAAAAGCAGCGCCCAGCAGCTAAAACAGCTCAAGGAGGACTTGATCAATTTTCAGGCAGAAACAGATCGAGTTACACAGAATATAGTAGTTGACTATGTAAACACTACTCCTGAGACCGCCAAGTTGGTGAAGATCAAGGACATACTTCTAACGCAGAAGTATCTTAAATGCCTGACAACACCAGATCATTCCTCCTTTGCAGCTTGGGTGGATGACGATGTAAGTGCTAACGCAAAATAGTATCTTTGATTATTTATATGTTTTCCAATTAAACTAATATCTTCTTTCTTAGGTACTCGATGCGGCGTTTGAACTCCTACGCCTGGACGGACTAGAAGGTGTACGAGACCATGGTACCGTGTATGTCGAAAGGTCGACCATTGTCAACATCCTAAAGAGAGATGGCACAGTCCCGAATTGTACCTTGGATGTTTTAAGCGGCAAATCAGGCACTAAATCGGGAGATAACTACCTGAAACATGACATGGTAAAAAAATCCACCCTTCTCTTATATAAATAAGAAATTTTATTTTTAGGCACTTCAAACCAGTTACAAATTTTGCACGCAGATTTTCCTACCTTCAAATATTCCCAACCACCACTGGTTCCTGGCTGTTGTCAACTCCCAAAAGAGGGAGATTCAAATTCTGGACTCACTCCAATCACGCAACAACCGCAAAGAAGTAATTGCTGCGGTGAGGCTCTAACAACATTTTACATAACTTACAGTTTATACGAATAATGTACTAAATTGAGTGATATGTTACTTGCAGCTTCTTGGAATGGAAACACATATTGATATAGCAGTGATGGAAAATAGAATGCCAGGAAGTAGATGGCCGGACACTCAAGTGGCTTCGTGGCCTATCACAGACTATGAAGTGCCACAGCAAAAAGATGGGTGTTGAAATACATCCAATATTGGACTGGAGTGAGATTGTCGGCAATATTCAACCAGGTACCTACATCTTCCCTATCTAACTTAACTTTCACATATACAAAGGGTCCTAACGTCTACCTCCTATGCAGGATGACATAAGACAGTTCAGAAGATGGCTTGCTGCTGCGTTGATCAATTCACCTCACAATGAGTTGAAAGTTCGAAAGGCCATACCAGCAGTTGACTTAGAAGATGATTTAGAAGACGTCGACCTCGGAGGTGACGACGGACACAATGACAGCGGAGATGCCTTAGGAGACGATGGTTCCGCACTATAGTTGTGTGGTGCTAGACTTAGGGAAGAGTTAATAGGATTGGGGGTGGTGTGGTTTTTGCCCCGTAGACGGTTTCCACACCGTTTTCAATTTTATTATTTTATCTATACATCGAAGATGTATCAAACATTTTTTTTGGTTGTGCTACTTTATCTATACGGCAAATTGCCGTACATTTACTACTTTTATCCATATTGAATATCTGCATTAATTTTTAATTAAAGTCTTTCACGCACAAAATCTTGTATTCGCTGTTTAATGATGCAATTCCCTTTGGTTTATAGGATGTGATTCAAAAACAAAATTTCTAAGTGGCTTTACACTTTCAGTCGCAATTTCCTTGTTACTTGTGTCCTTGGAAGCAACACAATCTTTTTAAACCTGGGGTTTCAATTCTGTATTATGCCAATGAATGATAGACAAATGCTGTCCTGTTATTTCAACTTGTGCATCCTACCATTTAATCGATGATCAGGATTTTCTAAAAAGCCAACTTGGCCACCCACTTGGGAACTATCCATTGCCTATCTGAGTGTTGAACAGGTGTACTAATTAACTAGACTGAACTGGAATGTCTGTTCATATGACCATGACTGAATCAGCTGAAACTGAAACATGCTCTATGTCGAATCTGAAACTGCACATGCTCTGCACTAATATCACATACAAAAAAAATCCTTGTGCAAGTACACAAGATGAGCAGAGAGGACGAGCATGGACCTGAACTGCTGCTGGTGTGATGGAACTCGTCCTCCTCCTAGGCGAGGACCATGGCTGGATCAGCTTTTTCCCTCCAAATCGCTTGTCACTGCTACACAGGAAGGATAGACATACACGTTTGACATCATTGTTTATCTCCACACGGCACTATTTGAGTGAGAAACAAAAACATAGGATTTGTGATGCTATGACATCTTAATGATTCATGAACTAAGCTGAATAAGCCTAGGTCCAATTTCAGAATAAGCCTCGGTACAGACACAGCTAGCAAGTGGCGGTGCCTGGGCCAGAGAGGATGGAGAAGCTAGCTTACGAAATCGAGGAAAGAAATGGGGGCCAATGGATCGATGGGTCGGATGCGAGTACCTGCATCGGCCACGACAGATCTGTACGGCACTGGTCGGCGTGTAGGGCCTTGACGGCGACGGGGCATGCTGGCAACGTCTCGCCTTAGTCCTCCCCCTCGGCGACCCGCTCCACATCCTGCAGCTTAGGAGGGGAACACGAACGGCGGGGACATTTAGCCGCCGACCAGAAAAACAACTTGTATCATGATTCCTCACCATAATAATAACAATGATTTCAGCTTCTATAGATGTGCAATTTCAACGACTACAAACCCAAATTACAGACCCAAATATCATCCAATGCGGCAAATCAAATCAATCGACAAGTGAGATCTGTACGAAGCTAGTACCTTAGTGGAACTCCAACTCGGCGGCGCGCAGGGCCGTCACGGCGATGGGGCATGCCGCTGCAGCAACGTCTCGCCTTCGTCCCCCTCCCCCCTCCCCCTCAGCCACCAGCTCCAGAACACGAATGGCAGGGCCATCTCGCCGACGATGATTGTGACACCATGGGGGCAACGCCGCAGTGCCCGCTCATCTGGCCGAAGGCGGGGCACCAAACCCTAGCGCCCGCACTGACTGCGCGAAGGGCCGTCACGGCGACCGGGGCTCGTCATCGTCCTCTCGCCCTACCGCGGCCAGCGTTCGATTGGGATTTTTTTTCTCATTCGAGGTCTGCCTAAACAGTCGGCCTCATTTCCCTCAGGGAGCAGACGGCGATGGCTAATGAAAAAAAAAAGATGAATACGTGAAATTCCACAAATGCCCTTCACTCGTTTTCTGAGGAAACCAGCCCGCGTTTTTGGTAAATAGCAAACTACCGAAACTACCCCTGATAAGAAAATATACTATCGAAAATCTGTGGTAGTATTTCCATATCTAGACCGTCCAAACGAAAATATGAACGGTCAATATTGATCTGATGCACCGTAAAAGGCTGCATGATACAGCATTTCATTGAAATTAGGATAGAGTTATTACAGGGGCATTTGGATATGCCCAGGATATAAAACTAGTATCAAAGCGACCGACAAATGAAAGCACCAATACTAGCCTACCAACAATGAAGCGAATTAATCTGGTTCCCGTGGCCTATGAATCATCCGTGCTACCTTGTGCTTGCCTGCCAACGTCCAATCGATGAGACCATTCTTGATACGATCAAGCACTTGCTCCTCCGTCGAGTTCTTTTGCTCAAATATGCGTGTGTTCCTGTCCTTCCACACAGTCCACCACCTGAGCTGCACAAGCGAGCTCCAAGCTGCCTTGTGGATCGCGGGCACCTCCTGTCTTCATTGGTACCACAGTCCCAAATGTTCTCACATCCTGGCGACGGCACAAGGGCCAAAGGCAGATTGCACTTTTGCATAATCTTTCCCCACAAGCTAATCGTGAATGGGCAGCCAGCAAGGAGATGCACGGGGTCTCCGCTGGGCATTACAGAGGCAACACATCGGGTTGTGAGGCCAGTTTGGCTACTTCAGATTGTCCCCAGTCAGGATTTTGCCAAGCACAGGCCATCCATGAGAACACCTTGCATTTCAGTGGTGCCTCTGACTTCCGGATCAGCTGTTTGTAACTCATCCGCATTGATCCATCAAACTGAATAGTGTAAAATAGGGTCTAGCATATTATACATATACACGTATTTGTATACGTATGTAATTGTATTTTGATCATCTATATATTGAGACGTGAGGCTGGATGTTAGCCACCCACGCAAAACCCTAAACCCAGTGTTTCAACTTGGTATCAGCTAGGTCAGGCCGCCGCCGCAGGTCCCTCGCGCCGCCGCCCGATCCTCTCTCCGCGTAGCCGCCGCTTCCGCTTGCTGCTTCACGTACGAGATTAATCCAGCCAGAGGAATCCATCCAGCTGCTTGCTAGCTAGCTAGCTAGCTTTGCCTGTACGCTGCGCCGCTTCCGATCGCTGCTCCCGCGCGTGTCATCTTCCGCACCGCCGCCGCATCTTGCCTCAGCCGCCGCCGCGTGACGTTCTTCTCCACGCCGCCGCAGCGATGTCATCTTCCGCCCTCTCCACCGGCCAAACTGCCGACTCCCTCGTGTCGTCCCCCGTCGCCACGATTCCTGCCGCGCTCACCGTCCCGACGATCTCCGTCCGCCTCGGTCGTCACAACTTCATGCTTTGGGGAGGCATCACCAGCACTGTCCTTACCGGTGCCAACCTCCACAGACACCTCGATGGCACCAAGGCGGCACCGGCCAAAACACTCGTTGTTGGCACCGGCGACGCTGCTACCGCCGTCGACAACTCGGAGTACCACCAATGGTGGGTTCAAGATCAGTGCGTCAAGGGGCTCCTTCTCACCTCCATGGATGTGGATATTGCATGCCAACTCATTGGCTACGAGTCGGCGCATGCGGTGTGGACAGCCGTCGCCGCCATGTTCGGCGCCCAGAGCCGCACCAACGTCCGTCACATCCGGCGGCAACTTCAGTCGCTGAGGAAGGACGATCTCTCCGCCGCGGAATACATGCACAAGATGAAGGCGCTTGCCGACATTATGGCCACTGCCGGCTCCCCGATCCGCGATGATGAGCTTATCGATCACATCCTCACCGGCCTTGGCTCCGCCTACAACTCCATCGCCGCCTCCTTGGGTGTGAGTAACGCGCCCATGCCCTACTCCAGCTTTTACTCATTGGTTCTATCCTTCGAGGCGTTGCAGGCACAGCAGAGTGCGGTGGAGGGGTGGACTTCCTCGGCTAACGCCATGACTCGCTCTAGCCCCTTCGGACATGGTGGACGCGCTCCCTACTCGGAGCCCTACCCCTCCCAGGGTGGGGGTCGCCCGGCCGATGGCAACGGCCAGCCCGGGCAAGGCCGTCAAGGCGGCAACGGCGGCCCCAACGGTGGCCGCAACCGCAACTCCTCCTACGCCGCCAATGGTCGGCAAGGTGGCGGGGGTAGCGGCGGCAACAACGGTGGTGGTGGCCGTCGCAACAACCGTTGGCGCCCCCGGTGTCAAATTTGCAAAAACTGGGGGCATGAGGCCGATGATTGCCGCAAGCGTTATGACCAGGACCACAACTCTCGCTCCGCCAACTCGGTCTCCACCAACACCGTCGACTATCCTTGGGTGCTGGACACCGGAGCTACGGATCACTTGACGAGTGATCTTGAACGCCTCCAGGTTTATGAGCGCTATGATGGCAAGGACCAGGTTCAGGTGGCCAATGGTGCAGGTTTGTCTATTTCACACATTGGTCATTCCTGTTTACCCGGTTCATCTCTCAAACTGCGCAACATCCTTCATGTTCCACACATCAGAGAGCATCTTCTTTCTGTCTATCGCCTTGTTTGTGATAATGACGTGTTTGTTGAATTTCACCGTCGTTTTTTCTTTGTTAAGGACAAAGCAACCAGGAGCGTCATTCTTCAAGGTAGCAGTCGAGGGGGGGTCTATCCGATTCCCTTTACTCGTGCTTCGTCATCTCGACATGCTTCATCCAGTGTCCGTGTTTTGTCGTCGCAATGGCATCAACGTCTAGGTCACCCTACAAATAATGTGGTAACCTCCATTGTTCGGAGTCATGATCTTCCTTGCTCTAGTTCAAATACTTCACCATTAGTGTGTGATGCATGTCAGCGTGCTAAGAGTCATCAGCTACCGTATTCCACGTCTTATCATGTCACCACTGTACCTCTTGAATTAATACATTCAGATGTTTGGGGTCCCGCTATTGCGTCTTCGGGGGGTACAAGTATTATGTCAGTTTTGTTGATGATTACACGCGCTTCACTTGGATTTATTTGCTTAAACATAAGTCCGACTTGAGCAAGTCTTCTATAACTTTCAGGCTCATGTCGAACGCCTCTTGGATTGCAAAATCAAGGTTGTTCAGTCCGACTGGGGTGGTGAATACCACAAGCTCCAACGCTACTTTCAATGCACGAGCATCTCTCACCATGTGTCGTGTCCACATACATCTCAGCAGAACGGTATTGCCGAGCGCAAACACCGTCATTTGGTCGAGACCGGTCTTGCCTTACTGGCACACTCGTCTCTCCCACTACGGTTTTGGGATGAGGCCTTTCTTACGGCGTGTTATCTCATCAACCGTATGCCCACTTCGGTTCTCAACAAAGACACGCCTATGTTCCGCCTGTTTCATGTTCAACCCAATTATTCCTCTCTCAGGATTTTTGGGTGTGCTTGCTGGCCTAGTCTCCGCAAGTATAATGCTCACAAGCTAGAGTTCCGTTCGAAGATGTGTGTCTTCCTTGGCTATAGCCCTCTGCATAAGGGCTATAAGTGTCTTGATCGCACCTCGGGTATGATCTACATCTCTCGTGATGTTGTTTTTGACGAGTCAGTTTTCCCTTACTCTAGCCCGGGTGTCTCGGTTGACATTGCCTCCATTGAGCATGCTCTCACTTTTCCATCTAATGAACCGGTTTCGGATGTCCATGTGCGGAAATAAGACCTGTCCTATTTGTCACCTGACTTGTTTTCTGCAGATGCTGCTCTAATTTCTTCCCAGGAACCCATCGTCGCACCTGTATCCACCGGCGCGATCGACGTGCACGGCCCCGACGTGCATGTCACGCCTCCCGAGGCAGCCTTGTCGGCCTCGCACACTGGCGCGTTCGAGGTCCCGTCTGCCTCGCCCGCTGGCGCGACCACAGGCACGACTGGGTTGCCCGCTGCGTTCCCCGCCTCGCCTAGGTCGGCCCAGCCCACCTCGCCTACTTCGGTTGTCGTCGAGTCACCAGCCGCATCCTCTGGGCTGCCGTCTCCACCTGGATCTCCCTCGTCGCCTGTTTCGGCCCAGTCCGACGCGTCCCCCCGGCCCGTGTTGCCTGTTGCTGACGATCGTTCAGCCGCGACACCACCGGCCGGGTCTCCTTCGTCGCCGCCACCTTCTACCAGTGATGCAGCTACCGGGCACACTATGGTCACCCGTCACCGCGATCATACGCGTAAGGCCAAGACATACGCGGATGGTACGGTGCGGTACGACACTCGTCGGCGTGCATTCTTCGCCGCACCAACCTCTCATCGTGATGCTCTTGGTGAACCGGCTTGGCGTGCCGCCATGTCTGAGGAATTTGCTGCCCTTCGTCACACAAACACATGGATGTTGGTGCCTCGGCCTCCTGGTGTTAATATTGTGGGTTGCAAGTGGATCTTTAAGACCAAACATCATCCGGATGGTTCTGTTGACAAGCACAAAGCTCGCCTCGTTGCTCGTGGTTTTACTCAACAGCAAGGGATAGACTATGGAGATGCTTTCAGCCCCGTGGTGAAGCCTACCATGGTTCGTCTGGTCCTCTCTCTCGCCTTCTCCCGCGGGTGGTGTCTTCGCCAGATTGATGTGAGTAATGCTTTTCTTCACGGATTTTTGGCCGAAGATGTCTACATGCAGCAGCCCCCTGGCTTTGAGGATGCTCATCATCCCTCTCATGTCTGCAAACTCCAGAGGTCCATCTACGGGCTCAAACAGTCGCCGCGTGCCTGGTATGCTCGATTGAGTCAGCGTCTCTCACAGCTTGGCTTTGTTCCTTCCAAGGCGGATGCGTCCTTGTTCATATTTTCACATGGTGCTATTCAGATCTACATGCTGGTGTATGTTGATGATATTGTGATTGCCGATTCTACACCTCATGTGGTGGATCGCCTTGTGCAGTCCTTGTCTGCGAGTTTTCCCATCAAAGACTTGGGCAGGCTGGAGTACTTTCTTGGATTGGAAGCGTCCTTTCATTCAGGGGCATGACATTGACACAGAAGAAGTATGCACTTGATCTTCTTCATCGCGTCAACATGGAGAACTGCAAGTCCACTTCCACTCCACTTGCTACATCCGAGAGCCTCTCGCGTCACAGTGGAGCATTGCTGAGTATCGATGACTCTTTCAGGTACCGCAGTGTAGTTGGAGCACTGCAGTATCTGACACTCACCCGTCCAGATATCTCCTTTGTCGTGAACAAAGTGTGCCAGTTCCTGTCTCAGCCTACCCAGGTTCATTGGGAAGCAGTTAAGCGTATTCTGAGGTATATCAAAGGTACGCTAGACACGGGACTACGGATTCGTAAGTCTAGATTTACTGGAGTCAGTATATTCACCGACGCAGACTGGGCAGGTTGTGTTGATGACCGGCATTCTACTAGTGGCTTTGCTGTATTTGTTGGACCCAATCTTATATCTTGGAGTTCCAAGAGGCAACCTATGGTCTCGAGGTCTAGCACCGAGGCAGAGTATAAGGCATTGGCAAATGGCGTGGCTGAACACATTTGGATAGACACAGTTCTCACAGAACTTGGAGTCACACGGCAACGCACACCCATATTGTGGTGTGATAACTTAGGGGCAATTTACCTGACGGTGAATCCAGTGTTTCATGCTCGTACCAAACACATTGAGATTGATTTCCATTTTATAAGGGAACGGGTAGCTGTTGGTAAACTGGAAGTCAGGTTTATATCAACTGATGATCAGTTAGCGGATGTATTTACTAAACCCTCTACTCGACAGATGCTAGACCGTTTTAGAACCAATCTGAATCTTGTATATAGTTCAGATTGAGGGAGCATGTAAAATAGGGTCTAGCATATTGTACATGTACACGTATTTGTATACGTATGTAATTGTATTCTGATCATCTATATATTAAGACGTGAGGCTGGATGTTAGCCACCCACGCAAAACCCTAAACCCAGTGTTTCAACTAATAGCATAGGCCGACTGACTGGAGAACTCGCCGTTTGCCGTCCACCGCCAGGAAACCGTGTCCGGATGCTGGCCTAGCGCCACACCCTGTAGCTGAACCCACAAGGCGGTGAATTCACAGACAGCCTGCAGCGTCAGATTCTCCCTTAGGTGATGCATCCAACGATCGCCGGTAAGCGCTTGAGCCACCGTGAGCCGTTTCCAGGTGCAGACACTGAATAGTGCCGGGTAGCTGTGACAGAAACTTATTCCATGCATCCAGGGCTCTGTCCAGAAGCAAATCCGTTGTCCATCCCCCAGAACTGAACTGAAGCCATGAACAGCTCCTGAACTCTGGCATCGGTGGGCAGAGGCAGCCCCAACAAACTATTACTTTTCATGCCAAATATGATGACGCCGTTCGGAACATATATGCTTTTTTTTGCGGGGCAGAACACATGTGATTAGCTCTCTGTGATTAGTGAGTAACATTCCCAATCGTTATCCTCCATGTCTGAAATTGTAATCCCAAAGCGAAATCAGCCGAAAATGGGTATGAAATGGACTGCAGCAATGGTTGAAACGATGAAACAATCTACTAGTACTATACTTTGTTAAAATTCAGTGCGGTGGGCAAGTCGCACGTATGGTGCGGGTTCCATCTTCCATGCATGACACCATGGTAACTAGCTAGTGCTAGTGCTAGCGCATGGACGTTACTTAGTGGCTAGAGGCCAGTTGCATGCACTCGAGATTGATCAATATCATAATATGTCGTTGCCAACTTCTTGTGTAAGGGCATCTCCAACGGCGGCCATTGACCAATACACTAGAAACCGGCTAGCTAGTGCATATTAGTGGCCATCACACATGACTTGGAGATCACTGCCATTTAGTACCTATGCATGCTAGGACGCAGAGTGGGTGGGTGAGCTAAGATACGGGCTAATCAATGTGTTTGCATAACTGTGTATCATCGATCCAATCCAATCAAACAACTGTGTACACTTGCACTTTAATTAGTTGTACTATGAATATTCATAGTATGAAGCATTTCTTTAATTAGTTCATTTCAGCATAATTGTTGCTTTATATAAATAATATTAATGGATAGAATATGAATCTGGGATCAAATCGGCCAGGAGCAGTACGTATCCGTACAGTAGGGGTTGTATCATTTTCAAAGAGGTGCCATACTGGAATTGATTATGGCTTTCTTTTTGCAGGGAAGAAATTGATTATGGCTGTTATCGCAAACAGTTTCAAGAGACGACGTAGTCAAAATCACGGAGATTTTGTTCCCCACATGCATGCCTGAAAAATATTATTGTATTACTAGTTTCTAGCTGGCACATGGATTCCTGTTGATCCGGCCACTTCCAACATTGATTGAATAGTTCCTTCTGTTTCAACTTGCAAGATCTTTCTCATGGCAGTTGTTTTAACCAAAGTTGAAGTGATTGGTGACTTATTCCAACCTTTATCATGTGTCTCCTCTGCATGCATGAATGCATAGTAACACACATAAATATGATAATTAACTGACCATAGATGCCATGAAGGAACAAATAGGGATCTCAAATGTGGACTAGGGCCTGTTTGGCACTACTCCGCTCCAAAATCAGCTTCACTACATCAAGTCCACTTTGGAACAGTTTTATTCTAGAGTTGCGGTTCCACCAAAAAGCAGTTTATCATGTTTGGCTTCCAACTAGCTGCAGCTTCAAAAATGGAAAATTTGATGAAAAAGGTCTATTTGATTGGATGACGTGAGAAAAAACAAAAGGGTATCCACTAACTGGTGGTAGTGATGGGTAGTTTTTCCCCAACTCCAGTTTCTAGAGTTTTTGGAGCACCCCATAAAGTACTTCATAGAAAACATGGAGTTGTACCCCATTCTAGTTATTTTATGGAGCGACATTTCGTGGAGCTTCCAGGGTTTGAGTTTTATAGAACCGAGTTGATTTTTAGGGAGCGGAGCATTTCCAAACAATTCCTAAATCTCAGTCACCTAAAGTTTTATTTTGGATAAATCAATTTTCTTAACCATTGGATCAAGATCCAACGGGCCACTCTCCATTGTTTTTCCTTAAGCTTTCGTCCGCCTTAAATGGTTCTTCTTCACTCCTCACCTCCAATTGGCTCGGCCTCGTTTCTAGCTCGACCTCAGAGTTCAACATCGTCTCCTTCCTTTTTCTCCAACGAAATGAACTTACCCCAATTGCAACTTCAAACAACTTACATATAAGCCGTCGTTCTCAAAATAATTTTAATGAAGGAACAAGTACGTACATGCTCTACTGTGCACTTTGTATCGAAACTGTTCCTTATTAATGGAGAGAAACCCTGTACATGTATGCATGCACACGTACGTGCTGACGAGGTTATGTACTCCAACTCCATTATTCCGTAGTAATGCATCCACTAGTAGGACAGTGTCTTCTTAATTTCCTTGCTGTGTAACGTGAGTTCACGGGCAGTTTTGCTGCTTGGTCGTAAGGACTTTTGTAATTCGAAAACAAACAAAGTAACCTAACTTGTTTCCCTTTGCTTCGTCTTTATTATAAGAAGAAGCTGGTTGCATCAACGGATCAATATAATCGAAAAAGGTCTAATTAACCTGGAGAGGAAAATGTATCTAGCTAGCTAGTGGGTCGTGGCCGTCGCCGTCGCCGTCGCCCTGGCCGGCGGGTCGAAATCCCAAGATCCCTTCCTGCCCTCTGTTCTTCTTCCACGACGGTGCCCCCACCGGCAACTCAATTGGCAGCTACTGTACTACTAGTAGAAAACTGTTGATACTTGAGCCCGTGCGGCCGTAGGTGCCCACCACCACTCACATGGCGCGCAACAAGACATCAAGACCGGCCCCTCTCGTTTGTGCATGATTGGAAATGCCGTGGTTGCTCGCCTCTGGGCGTCTTAAGCCCATCTCATATGTCTGGACAGCCGTCCGGTCACTGTTCGGTCACGATTTTTGATTTAAAAGGACTTCTTAAACGGGCCTCAAATGTCCTGTCTGACCAGGATCTCTCATATCCAGTCTAAATATGAGGCAGATATATGGGCGCCCGAGCGCTCGGCACGCCCGCTATGTCGGACTCGACAGCCTGAGCTCACCCTAAATTGCACCAAATCCACCAAACCATTTCTCCTTCTTCGGCCACCCTCCAACCTTTCCCGTGCACAGACCCTCGCCGTCCTCCACCCTTGCTCCCAATCCTCACCACCGGTTCCGTTCTACCGCCGAAGATGTCGTCCAGCCTGACCCACAACGCCGCGATGGAGACACAGTCTGCCTCGTCCGTTGGCGGGGTCACTTCGTTGGCTGCAACTTGTAAGGCAGAGAACGTCGCCCGAAAGTTGCGGCGACGCCGACAGCGAGAGAGGGAGGCAACATTGCAGGGAGGTTCAGACATGGTGGAGCGGCTGTCTCCTCCGCCGCGCTCGGATCCCCGCATCCCTTCCATCCGAGCGCATACACGGATTACGCCGTCCGACCCATTGGGACAGAGGATGATTCGACGGCTGGTTGGGCCATTCCGGAGAGCTTTCCACCCACGCAGATGTCGGTGGTCGGCGTATATGACTCGCCGCAGCTCGTTCGGGCGCGGATGAGCACGGGCACAGGCAGTGTCCGGGCTGCCCTCAACATGTTTGACGGAATGACCGAACAAG
This sequence comes from Triticum aestivum, assembly GCF_018294505.1. Lineage (NCBI taxonomy): Eukaryota > Viridiplantae > Streptophyta > Magnoliopsida > Poales > Poaceae > Triticum > Triticum aestivum. The sequence goes on from NC_057812.1 coordinate 727,922,137, forward strand.
AGTCGGTGCGTTTCTTTGCTACTGTCCGGTCAGATTTTTGCGTATACCACTAGTTCATTTCGCACATGCTGAGTGCTTGCAAATCATAATCATGTAGGAGGCGTTCTTGTCGAACATGATGAATGACAATGAAGATCCGACCGAAATGAAGTATGAATTGGAGGCCACCACTGCATTTGAAGTTGGAAAACATCCGATCCCAATCCAAGCAAGAAGAAGAAGAAGACCAAGACGCTGAAGGCAAGAGATCCAGCATTCTCAAGATTTGAGGACATCTTGTTGGTCAAAGCTTGGTTGGCCACAACAATGGATTCAATATGCGGCAACGAGTAAAAGGGGAACACCTATTGGACAAAGATTTGGAAGGAGTATCACGAACAAATGGATTATGTGGAGCCGCATCCTATCGTGACCACCCGCAATGTGGCATCTCTCCAGTATCGTTGGGGGGTTATTCAAGGGGAAGTGAACAAGTACATCGGCTACTACTCACAAGTGACCAAACGCTCTCAAAGTGGGATGGAAGTCGCAACTCACGTAAGCTCAATGGCTTCATCTTCTCGTCATTTTGCATATGCTTCTTGTGTTTGCATTCTCGTGCTCATACATATGTTGTTAGCTAGACGGCGGTGGCGGCCACTTTGTATCACGAGGTGGAGAAGAAACCATTTGGTTTTAGCCATTGTTGGGTCATATTGAATGAAAAGCCGAAGTGGAACCAACTTGTGACCGATCTCAACTCCGGCTAGAAGAGAAATTATGGCTCAAGCTCCAATCAATCAATTGGGTTGGACGATGAAGAGGATGATGTTGTCGTGTCGAATGGAAAAGCCACCGTACCAAATGATAATGGCCTAGTCATGGGAAACAAGTGGGAGAAGGCACATGCCGCCAGTTATGCCGAGGCTACCAAAATGTCGTCCATATGGACGAGCATTTTTTTCGGTGAGGGAGAATAAGAAGGAGGAGAGGTACAATCTCATGTTGGATGCGTAAAAGAAAAGAATGAAGTGGGACCGGAAGAGGGTGTAGAAGAAGCTCGAAATTGAGAGGCAGAAGATCGAGTTGAAGAAGCAACAAGCGGTGATCAAACGGGAACTCGAGAAGGCCAAGATATTTGCCGACATAGAGCTTGAGAAGGAGAGGTTGCAACTCGCACGGAACGCGAAAGATGCGAGGATCATGTTGGTGGACGAAACCCTCTTGGATTAGCATGCGAAGAAGTGGCTTGCGGACAAGAAGAAGGAGATCAACGACCGTAGGGAGTACGAGGTGGCGAGGGCGGCTACGGCCCGGATGCAGGTGGAGGAGGCAGCCCGGATGCAAGTGGGGCAGGACGCATTTCGCCTGGAGCACGACACATTCCGCTTGGAGCAGGCGCCCGGCCAGTGATCCGAGGCCGTCCGTCACGCTCGGACATTGATTTCATTTTGGAATATCCGATTTGCTGAACTATGATCTGCTTTGCTTTGTTACGAACTTTGAAATTCAAACAATTTGTATTGTATGATCAACGTGTATGGATTGTATGGATTTGAGGATCGAAATTTACGGTATGTAGATATGCGGCATAACATTTAAGGGGCGTCCGCGGCCGGATAGATGCTCTTAGTTTCTAATCACGGGATTTGGAATATGCCGACAGGATCCATGAAGCCGGCGACACCGTACCAGGTTGGGGTAGAGAACTCGACGTGCCCGCCGGTCAGCCGGTCCGGCGCAACGTACGCATGCTTCTCGCGTTGCACGCAAGACGAAAGAAAATGGGGGTGCAGCTTAGCTTTCGTCCAAGGACAGCCATGAACGTACACATCGGTCCATCCATCGTGCACGTCCGAATCAGGCAGACACGATCTACGGCCAGCCCATGGGCACATGAAATCCTCTCGTGATCCCCTCCAACTGGTAGCCAGTTAACTATACAGTTTAAGACTTTCCTCAGACTATTCTTGGCACGCATGTGGAGTTGAAAAGATCCTTTGCCTCGACATGATCTTCTTCATGCCCCCCACGTAGTCCGTCTCCAACTCTCGATGCTAGCTTGGTGCTTAAAGAGAGTCTTCAACCACACACCTTCTCATCCCAGTCTCATTCTCAGCCACGTTATCCATACATCCATCTGCACAGTAGGAGGATACTCATCGACTAACTATTAATCTTGCTCTCTAGACTCTAGCCTCATCGATCCACCTACCATGGCGCGCCTGCTCCTCGTCCTCGTCCTAGCGGTGGCCGCTGCCGTCGCCCAACCGCTGCTCGCGTGCGCTTCTGTGGCTCCCTCGCCGTCATCCTTGTACCGCTGCGGCTGGTGCTCGCGCCGCTCCACCGCCTCCATCCTCCCTCCGGACGCCGGCGCCCTCACAGGCGCCGCGTGCGGATACGGTGATCCGGCGGAGCTCGCGGCCGACGGGGGATTCCACATTGCGGCCGTCGGTGCTGGATTTTTCCGCGGCGGCCAGGCCTGCGGCGCCTGCTACCAGCTGAGGTGCAGGGACCGGAGCGCGTGCTCGGAAGGCGGCGTCAAGGTCATCGTCGTTGCCGACGTGCCGAAGGTGAACAGAACAGCAGGCGTCGTCGGTGGCGGGAAGTTCCTGCTCAGCAAGGACGCCTTCGCCGCCTTGACTACTGCTGGTCACAGTGGCCAGCTTGCGAGCTTAGTGGACACGGCCGTCGACGTCGACTTCAGGAGGATACCATGCATGTACAACAGCAAGAACCTAGCGGTGAGGGTGGAGGAGACGAGCAACAGGGACAAGGGCCACCTCGCCCTCTGCTTCCTCTACCAGGGCGGCCAGACCGACATCGTCGCCGTCGAGGTCGCGCAGGCGGTTCTTCGTGCTGCCCAGAGCGCCGCCGCACCGTCGCCGACGCAATGGCAGTACATGACGCGGCGCGAGCAGTCTCCCGGGGTGTGGCGCACGTCGCGCGCGCCGGCCGGCCCGCTGCAGCTCCGGCTCGTGGTCACCGCGGGTTCCGGCGGCAAGTGGCTGCGCGCTGACGGGGCGGTGTTCCCCGCGGAGTGGCAGGCCGGCGCGGTCTACGACACTGGGCTGCGCGTCACCGACGTCGCCGCGCGCACATGCAGCTGCGCCTCTGCCTCCGGGGACGACGACGAAGAGGAGTAGGAGCCCAGTTGACACGCACACGCGCGCTCGCATCCTTGCTGGTTCCTAGTGATCGACCGGTGGTCCATCGGACCAGGCCTGCACGCCACCGGCCGGCCGCCGGGAAGATGTATGACACGCGGCACACGCGGAAAAGTGAAGAGAAACGGAGAAAGAGGCATAACAGCGAAAAGGAACCGGAAAGAAAGGGAAGTTCGCAACGACGCCCTTAGGATATTCCAACCTAGACCCCTTCATCGCCTACAACTTTTCGCCGTCGTCGTCGCCGAAGGTCCGCCGGAAGAAATGGCGCGTGCTCCATGATTGTGGTTCCACCATGACGGGCGGCCATTGACCTCAGTAGCAAGTAGCTAGTGCATATATTAATGGGTTATACATAGACACGCTTGAGAATTGAGATCGTTGTCATTGTACTCATGCATGCACTACATGAGTGGGTGGGTGAGCTATCGGCATTAGGCATTCGGCATCTAGCCGGCGGGTCCAAGTCCAAAAATCTTGCGGCCATTGCTGATTCTTATTCCACCGTATTCTCTATGGAATTAATTTTGTGACACTTATCTCTACTCCCTCCGTTCCATAATATAAGAATGTTTTTCAAGCTAACATAGCTTGAAAATATTCTTATATTATGGGATGGAGTAGTAGTTTATTGTACATGCATGACATCGTCATTTAACTACCGCTCATAGTTTTTTTAGAATCACCGAGGGGAGCTCCCCACCTAAATATATTGCTCAAAACGACTGCCGAGGCAGCAGAATCAGATTACACAGACACAATGCATCGTGCAGAGAGGTAGGTACGCCACGAGGAGACGTCCTGCTTGTCACCCGTATCAACAAGACGGTGTGACCAAAGATCTAAGTCTGCTACTAGGTTCCTGATAGTTATTACAGAACATTGATCAACATTTCTAAAGAGCATATCATTTCTCGCGGCCCATATGGAGGAGAGTAGCGCAAGCAGGACGAAGGGCCATGCGTTTCTGGGCAGGTGGTGAGGTATTGGAACGTCCCAAAGTTCATTGAGGTCTTCATCTTGAGGCAGAATGCCTACTCTCTGCCAGATTCTGTTGGCGAGGGGGCAAGAGATGAAGAGGTGAATGGAATCTTCCGATCGCGTGGCACACCGTGTGCATAAGTCCGAGCGGATTATGCTCTTGTGGGTAAGGTTGATGGCGGTGTCCAGGCGATCCTTAAAGAGTAGCCAAGCGAAGATCTTGATCTTGCATGGAGCCTTGGTGTTCCAGATGAGAGGAGCAATGAGGTCTATTTCTGGCCTTGCCATAATGGTGCTGTAAGCTTGCTTGGTGGAGAAGTCATGACCCTTAAGGAGGAACCGTTGATCTTCCTCTGCCGAAGGCACGAAGTCCTGCAAAACAGCCAAAAGCGAAACCAGCTCTGTCTCTACTGTGAGAGAGAGACGATTACGGAGGTTTGTTTCGAGACTGAAACGCAAGATGTTAGCCACTTTAACCAGCTGCAGTGTTGAGTGGGAGAAGAGGTGTGGGTAGGTGGTAGCTAGAGGTTTTGGGGTGAGCCAGGTGTCTAACCAGAAGTAAGTGTGCGTTCCACTATTTGTTAAAACGAAGGAGATTGACTGTAAGGTTGGGATTTGTTGAGCAATCGTGCGGCATAGGAAAGAGGTTTGGGGGCCCGAGGAGACTAGGGCATTGGGGTGTTCAAGCTCTAGCCAATCGAGCCATGGTGATGGTGTGGATGAGAGGGCTTTGACAGCAAACTTCATTAGGAGGCAATTATTTTGAACCTGTAGATTTTTCAGCCCTAGCCCACCGATTTTTTTGGCGTGCAAACATTTTTCCACGCAATCAGGCATTTGGCACCCGAATAGTCATCCTCACCAACCCAGAAAAAGGATCTTCTCGGGGAATCAATGATTTTTAGGGGTTTTTTGATGCGAAAGACAAACATGAAGTATGTAAGCAGGGAGTCAAGAACGGCCGAGATGAGGATGATGTACCTTCGACACCGGGGGTGATGCACCGCAGCTCACGCCGAAGGAGACCCGCCGAAAGCGCGGCACGCAAGACAATCCGGCGGGTGCTTTTGAGGACCCGAAATCCCACACACCCAGGAGGGACCCCGTCAGGGCGTGCGGTGGCTATGGGCTGCCCTAGGTCGACCTGATCGCCCCTAGGGCCTCGAGGTTCGCCGCCCTGCAAACAAAGAACGAACGAAGAACGAGGAAGAAGAAGAACAAGGGAGAGAGATAAAGGTAAAGGTAAAAAAATGATATATTGATAGATCGATTGTGTGTTGTTCAATCGGCCGTCACCCCTTACATATATATGAGGCGGCTGGACTTCCCGTACAAGAAAAGGACTCAAATCACGTCCAAAACATCAAAACATAACCTAACTCGGACTACAAGGGCCGGAACTTCTGGTCAGCCCAGAACTTCCGGGCTAAGATTACATCAAGTAGCCCTCTTGCAAAGCTCCTGGAGGTCGCATATGGCTTCGGATCGCGATGGTCCCAAAAGCAAAGTTGTAGATCTTGCAATGCAGAAAAATTCCTTAGTTGATCACTTTTTCATCCGAGGTCATCTTGATGTCGAAATCGGCCCCGTAAATCTGCAAATAATGTTAAAATTCCAGTTTCGGGGCGCACCGCGTGCAAACTTTCGGTTTAGCCCGGAACCTCCCCGGAAGTTTTGCCCGGAACTTCCCGGGCAGACTTATGCAGCACACCTTTTTGACTCTAACTTTTGCATACGAGCTCCGATTTAGATGTTTTTTATATCAAAATCGATTGTTTCGACGGGACAAAGACAATCCGTGTAGAAACATTTCCCCTATGAGGCCATCTTGGGGGCATAATCAGACGAATAGTGTTCGGAATGCAAAATCTCAGTACTTCAAACACAACTTCGGCCTTAGAGATTAGATCGGATGGCTACGGCCCAAATATCAAAGTTTCTCCTTTTGACGATACGGAACTTTCTCACTTTGAGCACTTTTCCATTTGAAGCCTTCTTAATTATATTTTTGACCATGCCAAAATATGGTGTCAACAATGAGTCGATTGCCTCTGTCTAGGAGCTTGGCAGTCCATCCAGTGAGAACTTCTCAGCTTCTATAACAATCCGGTGATAAGATTCCATAGATCAAAACCATCCCCCGAACCATATTGTTCACCCTTTCGCTAGGATTTTGCAGATAACCAAGAATGAACTTCCTCCAATCCTTACTTCGTCTGCATAAAAGTTTCATTAGTGGCCGGAGCGGTGGGCTTCGAGTCGGCCTTACCTATGTTGGCAAGACCTAGCATCGGCTATTGATAGAAATGCAATACACCATGGTTACCATAGTAGCCGGATGCTTGCTGTGCCAACTCTTTCGAATTGTCACGTCTAGATATATGAATAATTTTAAAGCAACCCATGGTAAATCTTGCATCTAGACATACCAAAAGATAAACTATAAGTGATTCATCAAAACATTGATAACCCTTGGATATTTGTTGCACTACTAATAACGAATCACCGGAAGCCTCAATATGTATAGCACCTATGTTGGGGATCGTAGCAGAAAACAAAAAAAATTCATACGTTTCACCATGATCAATCTATGGAGTCAACTAGCAACGGGAGCAGAGTGCATCTACATACCCTTGTAGATCGCGAGCGGAAGCGTTCAAGAGAATGGGGATGATGGAGTCGTACTCGCCATGATCCAAATCACCGATGACCGAGTGCCGAACGGACGGCACCTCCGCGTTCAACACACGTACGGAGCGGATGACGTCTCCTCCTTCTTGATCCAGCAAAGGGGGAAGGAGAGGTTGATGAAGATCCGGCAGCACGACGGCGTGGTGGTGGATGCAGCAGTGAACGCAGCAGGGCTTCACCGAGCTTCTGCGAGAGGGAGAGGTGTAGCAAGGGAGAGGGAGGTGCCAAGGCTTGAGGTATGGCTGCCCTCCCTCCCCCCCTTTATATAGGCCCCTAGGGGGGTGCGCCGGCCCTAGGATATGGGATCTCCTAGGGGGGGCGGCCAAGGGGTGGAGTACCCCCCAAGGCAAGTGGAGGCGCCCCCTCTCCTAGGGTTCCCAACCCTAGGCGCATGGGGGGCCCAAGGGGGGGCGCACCAGCCCACTATGGGTTGGTTCCCCTCCCCACTTCAGCCCATGGGGCCCTACGGGATGGGTGGCCCCACCCGGTGGACCCCCGGGACCCATCCGGTGTACCGGTGACCCCGAAACTTTCCCGATGGCCGAAACTACACTTCCTATATATAATTCTTCACCTCCGGACAATTCCGGAACTCCTCGTGACGTCCAGGATCTCATCCGGGACTCCGAACAACTTTCGTATTATTGCATACTCATATCTATACAACCCTAGCGTCACCGAACCTTAAGTGTGTAGACCCTACGGGTTTGTGAGACAAGCAGACATGACCGAGACGACTCTCTGGTCAATAACCAACAGCGGGATCTGGATACCCATGTTGGCTCCCACATGCTCCTCGATGATCTCATCGGATGAACCACGATGTTGAGGACCTAATCAATCCCGTACTCAATTCCCTTTGTTAATCGGTACGTTACTTGCCCGAGACTCGATCGTCAGTATCCCAATACCTTGTTCAGTCTCGTTACCGGAAAGTCACTTTACTCATACCGTAATGCATGATCCCGTGATCAACCACTTGATCACATTGAGCTCATTATGATGATGCATTACTGAGTGGGCCCAGAGATACCTCTTCGTCATACGGAGTGACAAATCCCAGTCTCGATTCGTGCCAACCCAACAAACACTTTCGGAGATACCTGTAATGTACCTTTATAGTCATCCAGTTACATTGTGACGTTTGGCACACCCAAGGCACTCCTATGGTATTCGGGAGTTGCACAATCTCATGGTCTAAGGAAATGATACTTGACATCCAGAAAAGCTACATCAAACGAACTACACGATCTTTGTGCTATGCTTAGGTTTGGGTCTTGTCCATCACATCATTCTCCTAATGATGTGATCCCGTTATCAATGACATCCCCATGTCCATAGCCAGGAAACCATGACTATCTGTTGATCAACGAGCTAGTCAACTAGAGGCTCACTAGGGACACATTGTGGTCTATGTATTCACACATGTATTACGATTTCCGGATAATACAATTATAGCATGAATAATAGACAATTATCATGAACAAGGAAATATAATAATCATTCTATTATTGCCTCTAGGGCATATTTCCAACAACATATTGCAAGGCAAAGCTCCAATCCGAATGACAATGCATATTCGACTTTGATCATTGTGCAAAAATATTTTAAGCGGCATGAGGCTTCACAAAATAGCACCATAAGGAGATATATAAACAACACCAACACCTTGGCCCTTGCTACAAATTTAACCATCAATATATAATCTCCATGGTACTAGAGAGATCAAGCTAAAATCAATATTATGCATGATGTCAATATGATGCTCAATAATAAAATCAACCATGATTTGGCCTTACGTAAGTTCTGAAAACTAACAAGCCAAAGCACACCCAATCAAAACATAAGTTCACTTTGCAATTTTGGTGAATTGGTCTATGCATAATATCCTCAATGGCATCAATTTGACAAATTCCTTTGCAAGCACTTTTCTCAATCTCTACTCAAACTAAGGACGGTGTTAGAGTACCACATCGGCCATTCTTACATATATTCTTAGGGCGATAGATAAGTATCGGCCATTACCATGAGGTCCATGTAGAATTCATTCACCAAATCATGTATAGCCGAAATAAACAAATGAAATAGCAATCAAATATTTTGGCCCTTTGGATTAGCAAGAAAAAATGTAGCTAATAAATTGTACAGAGATTTGGTAATACCCTCTCATGATGCAGAAAATTATGTCGCTTCCATGGATCAAAATAAATCTAGGGAGGGTAATTTATCATACCTGATGATGAATTCCATGGCAAAGGCATCAATGGTATGGTTGAAAAACATGGATGATGTGCTAACCGAAGATTTTGATGGGGTGATGCAAACCTTCGGCTTAATTGTTTCTGGTTTCCATCCTTCTCTTTCTTCACTTTTATAACACTTGTTGCAATAGAAGGTTGCACATCATTTTTATTTTGACTGCTCCTCTTGGGAACCCATGCCATGTTCTTCTTTTTCAGCTCTTGTGCACTAAGTTTTTGTAATTCCTTCTTTCGCCAATACGATAAGCCGAGTGGGCACCCCGGCTGTGATTTTATTTGAAGCAATGGCAATTCTTGTTTTACCTTATGCACTGTCAACTTCTTTTCTTCAGATTTGGCACTTTGACTCTTGATAATTGGTTGCTTCGTCTCATTGCCTTTAGTAGCCAATGTCAACACATCAATTAGCTCTTTTTCATTTGAGATCAAATCTAATGTTGCACTCTTACGACCATCTCTTTTAACACGCTACACTTGTTTGACCACATCTTTCTTCTTCTTTGAGCTCCGGACCGATTCCTTATGATTGAAACGGCCTTTAACATATGATTGTTCAAATGTGATCTTCTGGAGATGCATAATATTGGTTATATGGTCTAAAATAAGATGGAGAGTGTGCCCTTGTATCATACATGTCCCATGATGGATACGAATCTACATGAGCATAGAGATGCATCCACGGCATTGGCACTGGCGGCCCAAAATAAGGATATGAATATGTTGCATTAAAATGCTCACTTTGCGAATACCGATCCTCATATTTGCGCCTTGGGGGTGATCTTGGTTTCTTTGCATGATTTGGCCGATAAGCATTCTTTTCTCCACTCTTCTTTTGATATTTATCCAATAGTTCAGTGAAGGTGATTTTTGATCTCTTACACTTGCGCTTATTTCGGCCTTTGTTTTCTTGTGGTTTGCTTTCATCGATCATTGGATTTCCTTGTTGCCCCCCCCCCCGCCGTCCTTAGCGTCTTCATTGTAGCTTCGATGGAATTCTCACCCTCAAGTTCATGTTCATTGTGATCTTCAACTTCTTCTTTACTTGAAAGCTTGATCCCATCACCTGCAGTTTTTACCTTCTCTTTAGATGGATCGGCTTGAAGTAGCCGATGCAAAAACTTTTTTCCATCAAGACCAATCGGAATAGACTGTCATCATTTAGTGTTTCAACAAATTTCAATCGTCCTTTTTCAATGGCCAATTTAACTATTTGACGAAACATGTGGCAGTCCTCAAAATTATGCTTGGACAAATCATCCAACTTACAATACATTCGTCCTTGGATAGATGGCTTGACATGGTGATCAAGAATTCTAATGTAATTATTTTTCAACAACAAAGTAAAGATTTGATCACACATGTTTGAACTGAAGGTATACTTTTTGTTTTCTAGCCGATCTTTTTGTGAGAACGGCTTTGGAGTTAAGCAAACGAATGGTTCAGATTTGGCATCTTCCCATTCGGCTATGAATTCTCTTTCGCATACTTTTTCTGATGTCATTAAATAAGAAACTATACTAGCATCGGTTTTCCCAAAAGATTTTAACCTTGGCTTTAAATTTATGAAATCAAAGTAGTTAGAACATACACGTCTCAATTGAGACCATGCATAAGCCAAGCATGAAGCAAGAAAAGCTACCCAATTAGATATGAACTTTAAATAAAGCAATGGGAAAAACTTTGGCTGCAGTAATAAGTCACTATCGGTCTCTTTGAATGGTACAATATATTGGCCGATATGCTTAGTAACAATTTTATCGCTAACAAGTAAATTGCCCTTCTTCATTGGTCTTTGAAAATTACTTACTAGAATTTTTCTAATAGATGCATCAACAATAAAGTTGTGACCAAATCTGAAAATAGGTAAATTACTTGCTAGACATACCTCTTCAAATATGTTGTGAGTGCATGATGATTGCATATGATGAATAATATTGTGCTTTGCTTCTGGATGACTTCCCAACACCATGTCACAATTTTCTTCTTGATTTCGTGCATCATAAATTTGAAGATCTTTGTCAATTGAACTTTGTTCGGCTACTTGTTCTTGTCCTTGAAGCTTGTCAATTTCTATGGCACGAAACTCACAGGGCAGGAAGTATGTTCCATTAACTTCAGAAAATCAAGCATGGTTGTTTTGCTATGCTTGCCATGCCCTTTCTCAATAATACTTGCCTCTTTGGATTTGATGGATTTGGAATATATACTACTTGATTCGGCTTTTTCAACCGAAGCACTTTCGACTTCCGAATCATCCTTCTTTTCATTGATACTACCCATTGGCAATGCTTCTTTTATCTAAGCCAATTATTTTTCTATTTGTTTCTGGTGGCGAGCGGCAAAGTTGGCTTTAAGCTTTTTCTCAAATTCAGCCCACTCCGGATACGATTGCCCCCCGATGCTTTTAGATTCTCTCGGCAATGACACACGGGTGTTGTCGAAATTTTACAGTAGTGTAGGGGGTGTATAATATGATGTAGTACTAGGTGAAGGCATATGCATTTTTGTAAAACCATATTTTTGCTCGCCAATTTTATCAATTGGCAAATATTCATCTTCTTGCAAAACTCTAGCTTTTATTGCGGCATAATCAGGAAATAGCCCTTTTTCATGTTGTTCAAGGCAAATAGCACTAATCCTCTTATTCTGGGCTAAACTCTTCAATGCAGCCACCACTACCTCATTTTCTACAATATTTGGCACAACCGCTCCTGTAAAATTTACATTTATTCGGCTATTACTTGAAAGGTGTGAAGCCGAATTTTGAGCATCTACAGTTGTGTATGGTGCCGAAAAATTACTAACATGAGGTCTAGCATATGACGGTTGAGAGTAACTGGCCGAATAGCTAGCAGTAGCATGGCCAATTCTCGCATCCATCAGCAAGGTTGTATTCACATATTGCAAATTAGTTGCCAATGAATAAAAAGGTGAAACATTTTCTTGTATGCTATTGGAAATTTTAACATGAGGTGTTTCAAATTGATTAACCAAACCCATCATGTTGTTCATCGGCATATGGATTTGTGGGGTTGCCGATGCATGAGAGTTTGGATACATATGTTGTACGTTGCTAAAATCATAAGAATTTGAAGCATGAAGATTGCTTTGCATTGGCCCTTGCGCATAATTAGATGCATGATTGATAAAACTAGGGCTAGCTGATACATTATGCTCATTTGGTGATCCAGCAACAACATATGGATTATTTGCATCTACAAAGGGGAATTGAGTGTTCATATTACCTTTGTAGATTGCAGCAACTTGATGACGATCTCTTCGTAGCAAGAACGGGCTGGAGACCGTTCAAAGCTTCGTCCCCAGCGGAGTCGCCAAAAAGTGTGTTCGCACATGAACACGTCACCGTGTATCTTCGACGCCGCGGGTGATGCACCGCAGCTCATGCCGAAGGAGACCAGCCGGAAGCGCGGTACGCAAGACAATCCGGCGGGTGCTTTTGAGGACCCGAAACCCCACACGCCCGGGAGGGACCCCGTCAGGGCGTGCGGCAGCTATGGGCTGCCCTAGGTCGACCTGATCGCCCCTAGGGCATCGAGGTTCGCCGCCCTGCAAACGGAGAACGAACGAAGAACGAGGAAGAAGAAGAACAAGGGAGAGAGATAAAGGTAAAGGTAAAAAGATGATATATTGATAGATCAATTGTGTGTTGTTCAATCGGCCGTCACCCTTCACATATATATGAGGTGGCTGGACTTCCCGTACAAGAAAAGGACTCAAATCACGTCCAAAACATCAAAACATAACCTAACTCGGACTATGAGGGCCGGAACTGTTGGGTTTCGTAGTAATTTCAAAAATTTTCCTACGCACACGCAAGATCATGTGATGCATAGCAACGAGGGGGAGAGTATTGTCTACGTACCCAACGCAGACCGACTGCGGAAGCGATGACACGACGTAGAGGAAGTAGTCGTACGTCTTCACGATCCAACCGATCAAGCACCGAAACTACGGCACCTCCGAGTTCGAGCACATGTTCAGCTCGATGATGATCCCCGGACTCCGATCCAGCAAAGTGTCGGGGAAGAGTTCCGTCAGCACGACGGCGTGGTGACGATCTTGGTGAACTACAGCAGCAGGGCTTCGCCTAAACTCCGCTACAGTATTATCGAGGAATATGGTGGCAGGGGGCACCGCACACGGCTAAGGAATCGATCACGTGGATCAACTTGTGTCAACTTGTGTGTCTTTGGGGTGCCTCTACCTCAGTATATAAAGGAGCCAAGGGGGGAGGGGGCGCCGGCCAAGAGAGAGGCGCAGGAGGAGTCCTACTCCTACCGGGAGTAGGACTCCCCCCCCCCCCAATCCTATTCCAACTAGGATTCCCAAGGGGGAAAGAGGGAGAGGGGTGGCCGGCCACCTCTCCTAGTCCTAATAGGACTAGGGGAAGGGGGGAGGCGCGCAGCCCCTTGGGCTGTCCCTTTCTCCTTTCCACTAAGGCCCATGTAGGCCCATATGGCTCCCGGGGGGTTCCGGTAACCTCCCGGTAACCCGGTAAAATCCCGATTTCACCCGGAACACTTTCGATGTCCAAACATAGGCTTCCAATATATCAATCTTTATGTCTCGACCATTTCGAGACTCCTCGTCATGTCCGTGATCACATCCGGGACTCCGAACAACCTTCGGTACATCAAAATGCATAAACTCATAATATAACTGTCATCGTAACCTTAAGCGTGCGGACCCTACGGGTTCGAGAACAATGTAGACATGACCGAGACACGTCTTCGGTCAATAACCAATAGCGGGACCTGGATGCCCATATTGGCTCCTACATATTCTACGAAGATCTTTATCGGTCAGACCGCATAACAACATACGTTGTTCCTTTTGTCATCGGTATGTTACTTGCCCGAGATTCGATCGTCGGTATCCAATACCTAGTTCAATCTCGTTACCGGCAAGTCTCTTTACTCGTTCTGTAATACATCATCTCACAACTAACATATTAGTTGTAATGCTTGCAAGGCTTATGTGATGTGTATTACTGAGAGGGCCCAGAGATACCTCTCCGACAATCGGAGTGACAAATCCTAATCTCGAAATACGCCAACCCAACATCGACCATTGGAGACACCTGTAGTACTCCTTTATAATCACCCATTTACGTTGTGACGTTTGGTAGTACCCAAAGTGTTCCTCCGGTAAACGGGAGTTGCATAATCTCATAGTCATAGGAACATGTATAAGTCATGAAGAAAGCAATAGCAACATACTAAACGATCGGGTGCTAAGCTAATGGAATGGGTCATGTCAATCAGATCATTCTACTAATGATGTGACCTCGTTAATCAAATAACAACTCATTGTTCATGGTTAGGAAACATAACCATCTTTGATTAACGAGCTAGTCAAGTAGAGGCATACTAGTGACACTTTGTTTGTCTATGTATTCACACATGTATTATGTTTCTGGTAAATACAATTCTAGCATGAATAATAAACATTTATCATGATTATGAGGAAATAAATAATAACTTTATTATTGCCTCTAGGGCATATTTCCTTCAGTCTCCCACTTGCACTAGAGTCAATAATCTAGATTACATTGTAATGATTCTAACACCCATGGAGCTTTGGTGCTGATCATGTTTTGCTCGTGGAAGAGGCTTAGTCAACGGGTCTGCAACATTCAGATCCGTATGTATCTTGCAAATCTCTATGTCTCCCACCTGGACTAGATCCCGGATGGAGTTGAAGCGTCTCTTGATGTGTTTGGTCCTTTTGTGAAATCTGGATTCCTTTGCCAAGGCAATTGCACCAGTATTGTCACAAAAGATTTTCATTGGACCCGATGCGCTAGGTATGACACCTAGATCGGATATGAACTCCTTCATCCAGACTCCTTCATTTGCTGCTTCCGAAGCAGCTATGTATTCCGCTTCACATGTAGATCCCGCTACGACGCTTTGTTTAGAACTGCACCAACTGACAGCTCCACCGTTTAATGTAAACACGTATCCGGTTTGCGATTTAGAATCATCCGGATCAGTGTCAAAGCTTGCATCAACGTAACCTTTTACGATGAGCTCTTTGTCACCTCCATATACGAGAAACATATCCTTAGTCCTTTTCAGGTATTTCAGGATGTTCTTGACCGCTGTCCAGTGATCCACTCCTGGATTACTTTGGTACCTCCCTGCTAAACTTATAGCAAGGCATACATCAGGTCTGGTACACAGCATTGCATACATGATAGAGCCTATGGCTGATGCATAGGGAACATCTTTCATATTCTCTCTATCTTCTGCAGTGGTCGGGCATTGAGTCTTACTCAATTTCACACCTTGTAACACAGGCAAGAACCCTTTCTTTGCTTGATCCATTTTGAACTTCTTCAAAATTTTGTCAAGGTATGTGCTTTGTGAAAGTCCAATTAAGCGTTTTGATCTATCTCTATAGATCTTAATGCCTAATATGTAAGCAGCTTCACCGAGGTATTTCATTGAAAAACTTTTATTCAAGTATCCCTTTATGCTATCCAGAAATTCTATATCATTTCCAATCAGTAATATGTCATCCACATATAATATCAGAAATGCTACAGAGCTCCCACTCACTTTCTTGTAAATACAGGCTTCTCCGAAAGTCTGTATAAAACCAAATGCTTTGATCACACTATCAAAACATTTATTCCAACTCCGAGAGGCTTGCACCAGTCCATAAATGGATCGCTGGAGCTTGCACACTTTGTTAGTTCCCTTTGGATCGACAAAACCTTCCGGTTGCATCATATACAACTCTTCTTCCAGAAATCCATTCAGGAATGTAGTTTTGACATCCATCTGCCAAATTTCATAATCATAAAATGCGGCAATTGCTAACATGATTCGGACGGACTTAAGCATCGCTACGGGTGAGAAGGTCTCATCGTAGTCAATCCCTTGAACTTGCCGAAAACCTTTTGCGACAAGTCGAGCTTTGTAGACAGTAACATTACCATCAGCGTCAGTCTTCTTCTTAAAGATCCATTTATTCTCAATTGCTTGCCGATCATCGGGCAAGTCAACCAAAGTCCATACTTTGTTCTCATACATGGATCCCATCTCAGATTTCATGGCTTCAAGCCACTTTGCGGAATCTGGGCTCACCATCGCTTCTTCATAGTTCGTAGGTTCATCATGATCTAGTAGCATGACTTCCAGAACAGGATTTCCGTACCACTCTGGCGCGGATCTTACTCTGGTTGATCTATGAGGTTCAGTAGTATCTTGATCTGAAGTTTCATGATCATTATCATTGGCTTCCTCACTAACCGGTGTAGGTGTCACTGAAACAGTTTTCTGTGATGAACTACTCTCCAGTAAGGGAGCAGGTACAGTTACCTCGTCAAGTTCCACTTTCCTCCCACTCACTTCTTTCGAGAGAAACTCCTTCTCTAGAAATGATCCATTCTTAGCAACGAATGTCTTGCCTTCGGATCTGTGATAGAAGGTGTACCCAACAGTTTCCTTTGGGTATCCTATGAAGACACATTTCTCCGATTTGGGTTCGAGCTTATCAGGTTGAAGTTTTTTCACATAAGCATCGCAGCCCCAAACTTTAAGAAACGACAACTTTGGTTTCTTGCCAAGCCACAGTTCATAAGGCGTCGTCTCAACGGATTTTGATGGTGCCCTATTTAACGTGAATGCGGCCGTCTCTATAGCATAACCCCAGAACGATAGCGGTATATCGGTAAGAGACATCATAGATCGCACCATATCTAGTAAAGTATGATTACGATGTTCGGACACACCATTACGATGTGGTGTTCCGGGTGGCGTGAGTTGTGAAACTATTCCACAGTTTTTCAAATGTACACCAAACTCGTAACTCAAATATTCTCCTCCACGATCAGATCGTAGAAACTTTATTTTCTTGTTACGATGATTTTCAACTTCACTTTGAAATTCTTTGAACTTTTCAAATGTTTCAGACTTATGCTTCATTAAGTAGATATATTCATATCTGCTCAAATCATCTGTGAAGGTGAGAAAATAACGATATCCGCCACGAGCCTCAATATTCATCGGACCACATACATCGGTATGTATGATTTCTAACAAATCTGTTGCTCTCTCCATAGTACCGGAGAACGGTGTTTTAGTCATCTTGCCCATGAGGCACGGTTCGCAAGTACCAAGTGATTCATAATCAAGTGGTTCCAAAAGTCCATTAGTATGGAGTTTCTTCATGCGTTTTACACCGATATGACCTAAACGACAGTGCCACAAATAAGTTGCACTTTCATTATCAACTCTGCATCTTTTGGTTTCAACATTATGAATATGTGTATTATTACTATCGAGATTCAATAAGAATAGACCACTCTTCAAGGGTGCATGACCATAAAAGATATTACTCATATAAATAGAACAACCATTATTCTCTGATTTAAATGAATAACCATCTCGCATTAAACAAGATCCAGATATAATGTTCATGCTCAACGCTGGCACCAAATAACAATTATTTAGGTCTAATATTAATCCCGAAGGTAGATGTAGAGGTAGCGTGCCGACCGCGATCACATCGACTTTGGAATCGTTTCCCACGCGCATCGTCACCTCGTCCTTTGCCAGTGCCCGCTTATTCTGTAGTCCCTGTTTCGAGTTGCAAATATTAGCAACAGAACTAGTATCAAATACCCAGGTGCTACTGCGAGCTCTAGTAAGGTACACATCAATAACATGTATATCATATATACCTTTGTTCACCTTGCCATCCTTCTTATCCGCCAAATACTTGGGGCAGTTCCGCTTCCAGTGACCAGTCTGCTTGCAGTAGAAGCACTCAGTTTCAGGCTTAGGTCCAGACTTGGGTTTCTTCTCTTAAGCAGCAACTGGCTTGCTGTTCTTCTTGAAGTTCCCTTTCTTCTTTCCTTTGCCTTTTTTCTTGAAACTAGTGGTTTTGTTAACCATCAACACTTGATGCTCCTTTTTGATTTCTACCTCCGCAGCTTTCAGCATTGCGAAGAGCTCGGGAATAGTCTTGTTCATCCCTTGCAAATTATAGTTCATCATGAAGCTCTTGTAGCTTGGTGGCAGTGATTGGAGAATTCTGTCAATGACGCAATCATCCGGAAGATTAACTCCCAATTGAATCAAGTGATTATTGTACCCAGACATTTTGAGTATATGCTCACTGACAGAACTGTTCTCCTCCATTTTGCAGCTATAGAACTTATTGGAGACTTCATATCTCTCAATTCGGGCATTTGCTTGAAATATTAACTTCAACTCCTGGAACATCTCATATGCTCCATGACGTTCAAAACGTCGTTGAAGTCCCGATTCTAAGCCGTAAAGCATGGCACACTGAACTATCGAGTAGTCATCAGCTTTGCTCTGCCAGACGTTCATAACATCTGGTGTTGCTCCAGCAGCAGGCCTGGCACCCAGCGGTGCTTCCAGGACGTAATTCTTCTGTGCAGCAATGAGGATAATCCTCAAGTTACGGACCCAGTCCATGTAATTGCTACCATCATCTTTCAACTTTGCTTTCTCAAGGAACGCATTAAAATTCAACGGAACAACAGCACGAGCCATCTATCTACAATCAACATAAACAAGCAAGATACTATCAGGTACTAAGTTCATGATAAATTTAAGTTCAATTAATCATATTACTTAAGAACTCCCACTTAGATAGACATCCCTCTAATCTTCTAAGTGATTACGTGATCCAAATCAATTAAACCATGACCGATCATCACGTGAGATGGAGTAGTTTTCAATGGTGAACATCGTTTATGTTGATCATATCTACTATATGATTCACGCTCGACCTTTCGGTCTCCGTGTTCCGAGGCCATATCTGCATATGCTAGGCTCGTCAAGTTTAACCTGAGTATTCTGCGTGTGCAAAAACTGGCTTGCACCCATTGTAGATGGACGTAGAGCTTATCACACCCGATCATCACGTGGTGTCTGGGCACGACGAACTTTGGCAACGGTGCATACTCAGGGAGAACACTTCTTGATAATTTAGTGAGAGATCATCTTATAATGCTACCGTCAATCAAAGCAAGATAAGATGTATAAAAAGATAAACATCACATGCAATCAATATAAGTGATATGATATGGCCATCATCATCTTGTGCTTGTGATCTCCATCTTCGAAGCACCGTCATGATCACCATCGTCACCGGCGCGACACCTTGATCTCCATCGTAGCATCGTTGTCGTCTCGCCAATCTTATGCTTCCACGACTATCACTACCGTTTAGTAATAAAGTAAAGCATTACATCGCGATTGCATTGCATACAATAAAGCGACAACCATATGGCTCCTGCCAGTTGCCGATAACTCGGTTACAAAACATGATCATCTCATACAATAAAATTCAGCATCATGCCTTGACCATATCACATCACAACATGCCCTGCAAAAACAAGTTAGACGTCCTCTACTTTGTTGTTGCATGTTTTACGTGGCTACTACGGGCTTAAGTAAGAACCAATCTCACCTACGCATCAAAACCACAACGATAGTTTGTCAAATAGACCCCGTTTTAACCTTCGCAAGGATCGGGCGTAGCCATACTTGGTTCAACTAAAGTTGGAGAGGCAGTCGCCCGCAAGCCATCTTTGTGCAAAGCACGTCGAGGGAACCGGTCTCGCGTAAGCGTACGCGTAAGGTTGGTCCGGGTCGTCTCGTCCAACAATACCGCCGAACCAAAATATGACATGCTGGTAGGCAGTATGACTTGTATCGTCCACAACTCACTTGTGTTCTACTCGTGCAGATAACATCAACATCAATAACCTAGGCTCGGATGCCACTGTTGGGTTTCGTAGTAATTTCAAAAAAAATTCTACGCACACGCAAGATCATGTGATGCATAGCAACGAGGGGGAGAGTATTGTCTACGTACCCAACGCAGACCGACTGCAGAAGCGATGACACAACATAGAGGAAGTAGTCGTACGTCTTCACGATCCAACCGATCAAGCACCGAAACTACGGCACCTCCGAGTTCGAGCACACGTTCAGCTCGATGACGATCCCCGGACTCCGATCCAGCAAAGTGTCGGGGAAGAGTTCCGTCAGCACGACGGCGTGGTGACGATCTTGATGAACTACAGCAGCAGGGCTTCGCCTAAACTCCGCTACAGTATTATCGAGGAATATGGTGGCAGGGGGCACCACACACGGCTAAGGAATCGATCACGTGGATCAACTTGTGTCAACTTGTGTGTCTTTGGGGTGCCTCTACCTCAGTATATAAAGGAGCCAAGGGGGGAGGGGGCGCCGGCCAAGAGAGAGGCGCAGGAGGAGTCCTACTCCTACCGGGAGTAGGACTCCCCCCCCCCCCCAATCCTATTCCAACTAGGATTCCCAAGGGGGAAAGAGGGAGAGGGGTGGCCGGCCACCTCTCCTAGTCCTAATAGGACTAGGGGAAGGGGGGAGGCGCGCAGCCCCCTTGGGCTGTCCCTTTCTCCTTTCCACTAAGGCCCATGTAGGCCCATATGGCTCCCGGGGGATTCCGGTAACCTCCCGGTAACCCGGTAAAATCCCGATTTCACCCGGAACACTTCCGATGTCCAAACATAGGCTTCTAATATATCAATCTTTATGTCTCGACCATTTCGAGACTCCTCGTCATGTCTGTGATCACATCCGGGACTCCGAACAACCTTCGGTACATCA
Source organism: Triticum aestivum (assembly GCF_018294505.1). NCBI lineage: Eukaryota > Viridiplantae > Streptophyta > Magnoliopsida > Poales > Poaceae > Triticum > Triticum aestivum. Next base: position 727,942,876 of record NC_057812.1, read on the forward strand.
AAATGCATAAACTCATAATATAACTGTCATCGTAACCTTAAGCGTGCGGACCCTACGGGTTCGATAACAATGTAGACATGACCGAGACACATCTCCGGTCAATAACCAATAGCGGGACCTGGATGCCCATATTGGCTCCTACATATTCTACGAAGATCTTTATCGGTCAGACCGCATAACAACATACGTTGTTCCTTTTGTCATCGGTATGTTACTTGCCCGAGATTCGATCGTCGGTATCCAATACCTAGTTCAATCTCGTTACCGGCAAGTCTCTTTACTCGTTCCATAATACATCATCTCACAATTAACATATTAGTTGTAATGCTTGCAAGGCTTATGTGATGTGTATTACCGAGAGGGCCCAGAGATACCTCTCCGACAATCGGAGTGACAAATCCTAATCTCGAAATACGCCAACCCAACATCGACCATTGGAGACACCTGTAGTACTCCTTTATAATCACCCATTTACGTTGTGACGTTTGGTAGTACCCAAAGTGTTCCTCCGGTAAACGGGAGTTGCATAATCTCATAGTCATAGGAACATGTATAAGTCATGAAGAAAGCAATAGCAACATACTAAACGATCGGGTGCTAAGCTAATGGAATGGGTCATGTCAATCAGATCATTCTACTAATGATGTGACCTCGTTAATCAAATAACAACTCGTTGTTCATGGTTAGGAAACATAACCATCTTTGATTAACGAGCTAGTCAAGTAGAGGCATACTAGTGACACTTTGTTTGTCTATGTATTCACACATGTATTATGTTTCCGGTAAATACAATTCTAGCATGAATAATAAACATTTATCATGATTATGAGGAAATAAATAATAACTTTATTATTGCCTCTAGGGCATATTTCCTTCAGGAACTTCCGGTCAGCCCGGAACTTCCAGGCTAAAATTACATCAAGTAGCCCTCTTGCACAGCTTCTGGAGGTCGCATATGGCTTCGAATCGCAATGGTCCCAAAAGCAAAGTTGTAGATCTTGCAATGCAGAAAAATTCCTTAGTTGATCACTTTTTCATCCGAGGTCATCTTGATGTCGAAATCGGCCCCGCAAATCTGCAAATAATGTTAAAATTCCAGTTTCGGGGCGCACCGCGTGCAAACGTTCGGTTTCGCCGGGAACCTCCCCGGAAGTTTTGCCCGAAACTTCCGGGGCAGACTTATGCAGCACACCTTTTTGGCTCTAACTTTTGCATACGAGATCCGCTTTAGACGTTTTTTATATCAAAATCGATCGTTTCGACGAGACGAAGACAATCCGTATAGAAACATTTCCCCTATGAGGCCATCCTGGGGGCATAATCAGCCGAATAGTGTTCAGAATGCAAAATCTCACTATTTCAAACACAACTTCGGCCTTAGAGATTAGATCGGATGGCTACGGCCCAAATATCAAAGTTTCTCCTTTTGACGATACGGAACTTTCTCACTTTGAGCACTTTTCCATTTGAAGCCTTCTTAATTATGTTTTTGACCATGCCAAAATCTGGTGTCAACAATGAGTCGACCGCCTCTGTCTAGGAGCTTGGCACGCCATCCAGTGGGAAGTTTTAGGGATCGTTTGATTAACGGGGCAAAGGCAGTGGATGGAGGCTTGGTCGGAGCGAGGGGAAGTCCAAGATAGGTTTGCGGAAGGGGGGCACGCATGCAATCCATGGCGAGGGCAGTGGTGACAGCTAGGTTTTCATTGACGTGCAAGGTCGCTAGTGTTGTTTTGGAGAAGCTTATGGTGAGGCCAGTAGCTTGAGAAAAGTTCTAAAGGATTTTTTTTAGTGTGGCAGCTGCGGCGGGAGAGGCGGCTGCGATGATCAATGTATCGTCTGCGTATTGGAGGATGGTAGGGGGCAGGTGGGTAAAGATGGGGTGATGGAGATCGGGATCGGTGCTCTGTATGATAAGTTGCTGGAGTAGATCAACTACTATTAGGAAGAGGTAGGGGGAGGCCGGGTCGCCCTGACGCAAACCATTCTTACATGGGATCCAATGACCTGGAATGTCATTGAGGAGGATGGCAGTCTTGCCAGTATGGAGGATATTTTGAATCCAACCACGGAAAGTTTGGGAGAAGCCACGGACAGCCAGGATTTTGTCTAGGGCGTTCCAAGCAACCGAATCAAATGCCTTTCTGAAGTCAAGTTTGAAGATCATGGTTGGGCATTTGCGAGAGTGACAACAGCTGATAAGATCTGCTGCGAAGACGTAGTTTTCAGCAATGTTCCTACCAGTGATGAAGCCAGTCTGATTACCATGGACGAGCTGAGGGATGAAGAGTTTGAGGCACGAAGTTAGAACCTTGGCAACAGCTTTGACCGGGCAGTTTTGCAAGGAAATTGGTCTGAATGCGTCCGGTGAGGGTGAGGAGGCATATTTTGGAAGTAGAGCAATATGGGCATGATTTAGATGCTCTGTGTCTGCCACACCTTGGTGAAACTGTGCGAAGAAGGAGAATATTACCTGCTTGATAGAGGGCTAGAATGTTTTATAGAAAGATGGGCCGAAACCATCAGGGCCGGGGCTTGCTTGTGGGTTCATTTGGAAGAAGGCCAATTTGATCTCATCTTCGGTGAAAGGGGCGTCAAGGGCAGGAAGACCAGGTACGGGGTGAGGATAGATCGACGCGAGATCAAAAGGCCAAGTCGTGGAGACAGTGGAGCCGTTGAGCGTGACAAAAAATGCCCGCAGGATGTCAGCTTTTTGGTGATGCGAGGTAAAAACCGTGCTGTCTCGAGTGAGGGAGAAGATTTTGTTTTTTCTAAGCCGTTGTGAGGCGGACATGTGGAAGAACTTGGAGTTTTCACCGCCATGAATTGCTTGGGACACTTTGGCTTGCCATTTCCAGTAGGACATTTTTTCTAGAATAGTGCGAGAAACAATGAACTTACATGTGAGTTGTTCTGGTGGGGAGAGAAGCCTAGATTCTTCTACGTGGCCGAGAGCAGAGATGGCAAATTTGCAGCGAGATTCACGGAGGGGGGGCGGGAAGGCACGAGCGGGCCCATTTTTTAAGTGCGGCCCGGGTTTGCTTGAGCAGTGTGGCAAGGGGGCGGCCGAGTTGGGCGGCGAAGTGGGCCAATGCGAGGCCCAAATCGAGGAGATGATATCTCAACAGGGCTGCAAATTGGCCCAAGCAGCTTCGAATTTAAAGAAGTTTGAGCGCGGGATTGTTGTGGTGACATGGATGATGAGGGGGACGTGATCAGGCGTGAAACGCGTGAGGGGTGTGAGTGAGGAGTTGGGGAAGGCATCAACCCAGGCTAAGTTGAAGAAGGCGCGGTCGATGCGTTCAAGGGTGGGTGTGGTTCTGTTGTTAGACCAAGTAAATTGGCGGTCTAGAAGTGGTAACTCGATGAGGGCAAATGTATCAATTATTTGGTTGAAAGCGTTGGCCTTTGAGTGTCGGAAAGCATCGTTGTTTTTGTCTAAGGGAGATCGTAGGAGGTTGAAGTCACCTACGAGTAGCCATGGCGAACCATCTAGTTGGGCGATGGCTAAAAATTCATCAAAGAATTGTTGCTTGAGCGCGCGTAAGGAGGGGGCGTAAATGTTAGTGATGGCTATGTTACGGTCAGTTGTCGTTGATCGCAGTATCAGAGTTGAGGAAAAAGGTAGGTAAGAGAAGGAGATCACTTGAAACAGTGCGGAGTTAACGGCAGAGATGGTGGCACCCGCAGTGCCTTCAGCAGCTAAGGTAAAAACTTGATCAAGCTGACGGGGCATGAAAGAGCTTAGTTTTGGATCCGGTAGCGTGTCAAGTTTAGATTCTTGTAGTAGGGTGATATGTGGATTGAGAGAGATTAGTTCAGAGAGGACGTTGGAGCATTTATCCTGGTCACCAAGTCCACGTACATTCCATGAACATATAGAGAAGGTTGCATTACTCATGAGAAAGTTGCGTACACCAGGGTTTTAAGTCCGAACAACGACAATTACACGGTAGCAAAAGGTACACCGCATCAGTAGAACTACATGGTCGAACGATCACACTCGAGGGGCCAGAAGTACAGAGACACTACTAGCGAGAGAAAGGCGCGAACAACTGGCGGCGGCATGGAGTCGCCCCCCGCAGAGCAAAGCAGAGCTGGCGTGCTGATCATGGAGAATCTTCAGCACTGGAGGTCGAGTCGCCAGCTTTGAGGATGGCGTCAACCTGGCCATCATCCGCCCCGCAGAGCAGGGCGATGGCAGCGAGATCTTCAGCTGAGGCCGGAGGGCCATCAGAGACGTCAATGCGAGCCTCATGGATGGCGCGGTCGATAGCCGTGGCCACGTCCGCGGCAGATAGGCGAGCTGCCTTGGCCTTGACCGCCTTAGCGAGCATAGGCGAGTATCGAGCCTCCTTGCCGGCGAGCCGTGCGCTATGGCGTAGCTTGTCCTTAGAGCAGGACTGGTCACGGGCCGTCTTACGGCATTCCTTATGTATGGTACACTCATGGGTGTCTAGATCATGGAGAGGCAGCGCTGCATCCGGATTTTCATGGGTTAGGGTAGTTGTGGTAGTGTGTAGAGGAATTGATAGAGCAGGAGAGTGGGGGAGTGGGACATTACCAGCAGTACGGGACGATTCGCCAGCCAAAAAGGTGAATTTGGGGATGATTGTCGTGTCAGAAGCCTCCGACACAACTGCCGTAAAGGCAGAGGTGTCAGAGGGAGTGAGCAGTCGAGCAGGCGGGGCAGCATCCGCATGGAGCGAAGGCAGTGGTGGCGGAGCCACAGCCCCGACCAGCGGCAAAGGGCGGATGACAAGAGGGCCCGAAGAGCCCCCCCCCCCCTCGGGTGCATGCACCACGTCCATGGACCTTGGTAGGTCTGCATGCAGGAGCGAGCATGCATGTCCTCAGAGCCGGCAGAATCGTCGTCGGAGATGATAAGGGGCTGGTGCATAGAACCAGGTGGGGGCGAAGGAAAGAGATGGCAGAAGCATTGGTGTCATGGCCGGATGAGGCTGGGGCCGCAGGTGCGGCTCCACTGACAGCCACCGGTCGTGTCCCATCATACGTGGGGTCGGCGCGCCAGCCAGCACGAATGGTAGAGATGACTGGGGCGAGTTGTACTGGGGAGGTGGGTCATGGGGTGGCACGCTGAGAGAGAGGGGTGGAGTCTCCGTCAGAAGAGTTGCCACCGAAAGGATTGGCGCCATCGCCGTGGTGCCAACGTGAGATTTCCACTACTTTGGCTATCTTGATTTCATTGATGGGAGGGAGCTGGATGACAATGTCGGGCGGGGCTGGCTTGCCGACTGGAGCAGGACCAAAGCGCAAACAGATGTGTAGTCAATGACATGCAGGCAGAAGTCATCAACGGCACATACGTCGCCGAGGAAGGCCAAGGCGAAGCGAATGCCGTCGTTGTGCCAAATCTGATGCGGGAACTCGGATACCTCGATTTCGACTAGGTCAGTGAATATAGCAATGGAGCGGTCAACGTGCTCGACCGGCTCGATGGTGATGGAGTTACCTTCGAAGTCTATAGGGCTGCGGTGAATGACATCATCCCGTGCAGAGGGGGTGTGGAAGGTGAGGCAAGCAACCCCATGCCATGAGCCACCCATGATGAAGGCGGGGTTGCCGCACGTAAGCTAGATGGCACGGCGGATGAGTGGAGTGGGGTTGGTGTCAGGTGTTCGGAGGTGGGCAAAGGCGAAACGGTGTGGGCAGTGCACTAGACAGGGTGGCGCGGCAACGAGAGGCATGTCTCTATAGGGAGGCAGCGGTCCGGCATCGCGGAAAGGGCGAGGCAACTCATCATCAGAGTCGGATTCAGATACATAGGATGCAGCTGTGGTGTGCTGGGAGGTGATGAGCACGTCGGCAAGGCGATCTCTGAGCTCCTGGGTGTTGAAGGGGGAGGAGTGTGTGTGCATGGGATCGTGGTGTGGGGTGGTGGGAGGTGCTGAGGAGCGTGGCGGCGAGTTGGGGGGAGTGGGACGCCATTGGTGCCAACAAGGACGCCGTGGAGGATGAAGGGGGACGGCACACATACAGTGGGGAAAGGCTCAGAGAGGATGATGGGGATCTGCCCGATCATGAGGGTGCGTGGATCGGCGGCCGCAGCGGACGATGAGCTGCCAGGTTCCATACTGCGGAGGCAGAAGGCTGTATTAGGAACGGAAATAAAAGTATCTGGTAGGGGAGGGAAGAAGGGCCAGATCCGTCGGTACCTACAATCGCGACTACGGTGGCCGTTCCTCCAGCAGCGGGCGCAGCGGACGGGATCACGGCAGAGCTCAACATAGTGGTCTAGGGCGAGGCAACGGAAGCAGCGGCGTATCCTTTTGGCGGATGGAGGTGGGAGGGATTGATGAGGAGGGAGGAGCCGTCGTGGAGATATATAGGGGGCGGGGCAGCGGTAGACTATGTGTATGTGGACCGGAGAGCAGCATGTGTCGATATGTGGGCGTCGTGGAGCCGTTGGACCGAGCATGCAGCGTATCGGTCATCAGAGCGGCGACATCGTTTGCGTGTGTCAGCGGTTGAGGCGACGGGGAGTGAGGCATGGTGATGGAGGGATTAGGTAGGGTTTAGAGGTGATGATTATGGTTAGATGTTGGTCAGGGATAGAGGGGGGTGCGGCAGAGGTGTGGTAACGCAGGCCAGCGCGTGAGGCCGCGTGAGATCATTGGTTCCCAATGCGAGATTCTCTCCTGGCTCGATCATCGGGACGGCGCGTGGGGAGACAGGAGGCGGCGCGTTGGCGCCCGACTTAGATGCACGTGGGTCAGGGGGACGCAGCGGCTTCATCATTGTGCATGTTGTGGGACCGCAATGCATGCAGAGCTGACCGGCCGTGCAATGATGCCGTGGACACGAGGGTCGGCCGTATCGGTGCATGGAGTGGCTGGTGGTGATGGTGTAAGGCCCAAGTATGGATCCAGGACGTGTGGGCAGCGAGGAGAAGGAGAGGGAAAAATAAGATTGTGGGAAACGGCTGTAGTGGGCAACGACTAGATCGAGGTGGTCAAAAAGAAAAAGACGAAACCCTTCAAAGTCAAGAGACCCCAATTTGAGAATTTCAAATTTGACTGGGCGGGAGGAGACGCCGGATTTAAAAATTAGGTCATGAACCTTGATTGCGTGGAAATCATGTTGAACGGAAAAACAGTGGTTTAGGGCTGATTCCACTAGTAGTTCATTAGGTCTGACAGTGATTGGCCTGAAAGTAATCCAAAACGGGTGTGTATGGTGAGTGTAGTGCACATGAGGTGGAAGTTGGTTAAAGCAACTAACATTTAGCATGCGGTAAAAGAAACTAATATCTGGCCGTTTTCGTCTCACCTTAGGCAGATCAGAGTTGAAGGCGTTGGTGGCAGTGATGCAGAGACGACCAACAACAAAGAGGAAGACGTGGAACAAAGCGACGGGGGCATGGCATCAGCACGAAGAAGGCGTTGGGCACCACTTTTGAGCATAGGCCAGCGAAGCGGATCAACATGCCCCTCTTGCGGTAGTCTCCCATGGAGGCGATCAGTTTGGCTACCGCGGGCGATGCAACGGTGAAGGAGAAGTAGGAGTCTCCATTGCCAGTGACCTCGAAATGGAGGTAGGACCCCCCAAACAGGTGAGCGAGGACAAGAGCCATAGTCGTGGCGTTGAGAGTGAAGGGGAATTGGATTACACGCACGTACATTCGACAGCCATGAGGCTGACAGCATGAATGGGCGGTAACGTGGGAACAAAGTTGTGACCAAGCTACAACTTCGAACTAAAGACCCAAGTCATCTGGGATTTGGAGCAGCTGGGCAAGCATCATGCATGTAGCAGCAGAGTGTGGTGGAGACAGGAAGGAGGGCAGAGTCCTTGCGAAAGAAAAGGAATAGTTGCGGAAGCGGAGAGTGGTTTGAGCGAGGATCATCTCTGCCACGCGCGCAGAAGCGACGTGGAAACGTAAGACCAGAGGAGAGCATTGCGCAACGAAGAAGTGAGCAACAGAGCCACCCAGGACAGCCTGTAGCAGTGCAGCAGCAACAACGGCGTCGAGGTGATGGTTGGAGTAGCCGAAGGCGATGTAGAGCGGTGAGGCGAGGTGGAGGGCTGGTGTGGTGATGGCAAGGCGGAGGTAGTAGGAGCAGTCATCTTCAAACTCCAAGCCCATGGCGTTGCCGCAGCCGAGGAAGCATCGGAGCGGAACCCGCCCGGCCTTGACATATGGTAGGTCGAAGAATGGTGAAGGCGGTGGAGCCACAGATGGTATGAGCTCGTCTAGGGGGTTTGTGGAAAGGGGTAGGTCAGGGGTGAAGGAAATATGCCCTGAGGCAATAATAAAGTTATTATTCACTTCCTTATTTCATGATAAATGTTTATTATTCATGCTAGAATTGTATTAACCGAAAACATAATACATGTGTGAATACATAGACAAACAGAGTGTCACTAGTATGCCTCTACTTGACTAGCTCGTTAATCAAAGATGGTTATGTTTCCTAACCATGAACAAAGAGTTGTTATTTTATTAACGGGATCACATCATTAGATGAATGATCTGATTGACATGACCCATTCCATTAGCTTAGCACCCGATCGTTTAGTATGTTGCTATTGCTTTCTTCATGACTTATACATGTTGCTATGACTATGAGATTATGCAACTCCTGTTTGCCGGAGGAACACTTTGTGTGCTACCAAACGTCACAACGTAACTGGGTGATTATAAAGGAGCTCTACAGGTGTCTCCAAAGGTACATGTTGGGTTGGCGTATTTCGAGATTAGGATTTGTCACTCCGATTGTCGGAGAGGTATCTTTGGGCCCTCTCGGTAATGCACATCACATAAGCCTTGCAAGCATTGCAACTAATGAGTTAGTTGTGATGATGTATTACGGAACGAGTAAAGAGACTTGCCGGTAACGAGATTGAACTAGGTATTGAGATACCGATGATCGGATCTCGGGCAAGTAACATACCGATGACAAAAGGAACAACGGATGTTGTTATGCGGTCTGACCGATAAAAGATCTTCGTAGAATATGTAGGAGCCAATATGAGCATCCAGGTTCCGCTATTGGTTATTGACCGAAGACGTGTCTCGGTCATGTCTACATTGTTCTCGAACCCGTAGGGTCCGCACGCTTAAGGTTTCGATGACATATGAGTTTTGATGTACCGAAGTTTGTTCGGAGTCCCGGATGTGATCAAGGACACGACGAGGAGTCTCGAAATGGTCGAGACATAAAGATTGATATATTGGAAGCCTATATTTGGATATTGGAAGTGTTCCGGGTGAAATCGGGATTTTACCGGAGTACCGGGAGGTTACCGGAACCCCCCGGGAGGTATATGGGCCTTAGTGGGCTTTAGTGGAAGAGAGGAGAGGTGGCCAGGGCTGGGCCGCGCGCCCCTTCCCCCTAGTCCGAATAGGACAAGGAGAGGGGGCCGGCGCCCCCCTTCCTTCTCTCTCTCCTCTTTCCCCCTCCCGAATCCTATTCCAACTAGGAAAAGCGGGGGAATCCTACTCCCGGTGGGAGTAGGACTCCTCCTGGCGCGCCCTCTCCTGGCCTGCCGCACCCCCCCTTTGATCCTTTATATACGGGGGCAGGGGGCACCCCTAGAGACACAAGTTGATCCAGGTGATCATATTCTTAGCCGTGTGCGGTGCCCCCTTCCACCATAGACCTCGATAATATTGTAGCAGTGCTTAGGCGAAGCCCTGCGACGGTAGTACATCAAGATCGTCACCACGCCATCGTGCTGACGGAACTCTTCCCCGACACTTTGCTGGATCGGAGTCTGGGGATCGTCATCGAGCTGAACGTGTGCTAGAACTCGGAGGTGTCGTAGTTTCGGTGCTTGATCGGTCGGGCCGTGAAGACGTATGACTACATCAACTGCGTTGTGCTAACGCTTCCGCTGTCGGTCTACAAGGGTACGTAGATCACACTCTCCCCTCACGTTGCTATGCATCACCATGATCTTGCGTGTGTGTAGGAATTTTTTTGAAATTACTACGTTCCCCAACAGTGGCGTCCGAGCCTAGGTTTTATGTGTTGATGTTATATGCACGAGTAGAACACAAGTGAGTTGTGTGCGATATAAGTCATACTGCTTACCAGCATGTCATACTTTGGTTCAGCGGTATTGTTGGACGAAGCGCCCCGGACCGACATTACGCGTACGCTTACGCGAGACCGGTTCTCCCGACGTGCTTTGCACAAAGGTGGCTAGCGGGTGACAGTTTCTCCAACTTTAGTTGAACCGAGTGTGGCTACGCCCGGTCCTTGCGAAGGTTAAAACAACACTAACTTGACAAACTATCGTTGTGGTTTTGATGCGTAGGTAAGATTTGTTCTTGCTTAAGCCCGTAGCAGCCATGTAAAACTTGCAACAACAAAGTAGAAGACGTCTAACTTGTTTTTGCAGGGCATGTTGTGATGTGATATGGTCAAGAAATGATGCTAAATTTTATTGTATGAGATGATCATGTTTTGTAACCGAGTTATCGGCAACTGGCAGGAGACATATGGTTGTCGCTTTATTGTATGCAATGCAATCGCGCTGTAATGCTTTACTTTATCACTAAGCGGTAGCGATAGTCGTGGAAGCATAAAATTGGCGAGACGACAATGATGCTACGATGGAGATCAAGGTGTCGCGCCGGTGACGATGGTGATCACGACGGTGCTTCGAAGATGGAGATCACAAGCACAAGATGATGATGGCCATATCATATCACTTATATTGATTGCATGTGATGTTTATCTTTTTATGCATCTTATCTTGCTTTGATTGACGGTAGCATTATAAGATGATCCCTCACTAAATTATCATAGTAAAAGTGTTCTCCCTGAGTATGCACCGTTGCGAAAGTTCTTCGTGCTGAGACACCACGTGATGATCGGGTGTGATAGGCTCTACGTTCAAATACAACGGGTGCAAAACAGTTGCACGCGCAGAATACTCAGGTTATACTTGACGAGCCAAGCATATACAGATATGGCCTCGGAACACGGAGACCGAAAGGTCGAGCGTGAATCATATAGTAGATATGATCAACATAGTGATGTTCACCAATGAAACTACTCCATCTCACGTGATGATCGGACATGGTTTAGTTGATTTGGATCACGTGATCACTTAGAGGATTAGAGGGATGTCTATCTAAGTGGGAGTTCTTAAGTAATATGATTAATTGAACTTTAATTTATCATGAACTTAGTCCTGGTAGTATTAGCATATCTATGTTGTAGATCAATAGCTCGCGTTGTTGCTTTCATATGTTTATTTTGATATGTTCCTAGAGAAAATTGTGTTGAAAGATGTTAGTAGCAATGATGCGGATTGGATCCGTAATCTGAGGTTTATCCTCATTGCTGCATAGAAGAATTATGTCCTTGATGCACCGCTAGGTGACAGACCTATTGCAGGAGCAGACGCAGACGTTATGAACGTTTGACTAGCTCAATATGATGACTACTTGATAGTTTAAGTGCACCATGCTTAACGGCTTAGAATCGGGACTTCAAAGACGTTTTGAACGTCATGAACCATATGAGATGTTCCAGGAGTTGAAGTTAATATTTCAAGCAAATACCCGAGTTAAGAGATATGAAGTCTCCAACAAGTTCTATAGCTAAAAGATGGAGGAGAATCGCTCAACTAGTGAGCATGTGCTCAGATTGTCTGGGTACAACAATCGCTTGAATCAAGTGGGAGTTAATCTTTCGGATAAAATAGTGATTGACAGAATTCTCTAGTCACCATCACCAAGTTAGTAGAACTTCGTGATGAACTATGATATGCAAGGGATAACGGAAACGATTCCCGAGTTTTTCATGATGAAGAAATCGATGAAGGTAGAAATCAAGAAAGAGCATCAAGTGTTGATGGTTAACAAGATCACTAGTTTCAAGAAAAGGCCAAAGGGAAAAGGGGGAACTTCAAGAAGAACAGCAAGCAAGTTGCTGCTCAAGTGAAGAAGCCCAAGTCTGGTCCTAAGCCTGAGACTAAGTGCTTCTACTGCAAAGGGACTGGTCACTGGAAGCGGAACTACCCCAAGTAATTGGTGGATAAGAAGGATGACAAAGTGAACATAAGTATATTTGATATACATGTTATTGATGTTTACTTTACTAGTGTTTATAGCAACCCCTCAGTATTTGATACTAGTTCAGTTGCTGAGATTAGTAACTCGAAACGGGAGTTGCAGAATAAACAGAGACTAGTTAAGGGTGAAGTGACGATGTGTGTTGGGAGTGGTTCCAAGATAGATATGATCACCATCGCACACTCACTATACTTTCGGGATTAGTGTTGAACCTAAATAAGTGTTATTTGGTGTTTGTGTTGAGCATGAATATGATTTAATCATGTTTATTGTAATACGGTTATTCATTTAAGTAAGAGAATAAATTGTTGTTCTGTTTACATGAATAAAACCTTATATGGTTACACACCCAATGAAAATAGTTCGTCGGATCTCGATCGTAGTGATACACATATTCATAATATTGAAGCCAAAAGATGCAAAGTTAATAATGATAGTGCAACTTGTTTGTGACACTGCCGTTTAGGTCATATTGGTGTAAAGCGCATGAAGAAACTCCATGCTGATGGGTTTTTGGAATCACTTGATTATGAATCACTTGATGCTTGCGAACCATGCCTCATGGGCAAGATGACTAAAACGCCGTTCTCCGGAACAATGGAGCGAGCAACTGACTTATTGGAAATAATACATACTGATGTATGCGATCTGATGAGTGTAGAGGCTCACGGCGGGTATCGTTATTTTCTAACCTTCATAGATGATTTAAGTAGATATCTACTTGATGAAACATAAGTCTGAAACATTTGAACAGTTCAAAGACTTTCAGAGTGAAGTGGAAAATCATCGTGACAAGAAAATAAGGTTTCTATGATCTGATCGCGGAGACGAATATTTGAGTTACGAGTTTGGTCTTCAATTAAAACAATGTGGAATAGTTTCACAAATTCATGCCACTTGGAACAGCACAGCATAATGGTGTGTCCGAACGTCACAACCGTACTTTATTGGATATAGTGCAATCTATGATGTTTCTTACCGATTTACCAATATAGTTTTGGGGTTATGCATTAGAAACAGCTGCATTCACATTAAAAAGGGCACCATCTAAATCCGTTGAGATGACACTGTATGAACTATGGTTCAGCAAGAAACCAAAGTTGTCGTTTCTTAAAGTTTGGGGTTGTGATGCTTATATGAAAAAGTTTCATCCAGATAAGCTCAAACCCAAATCGGAGAAATATGTCTTCATAGGATACCCAAAAGAAAATGTTGGGTACACCTTCTATCACAGATCCGAAGGCAAGATATTCGTTGCTGAGAATGGATCTGTTCCAAAGAAGGACTTTCTCTCGAAAGAAGTGAGTGGGAGGAAAGTAAAAAACTTGATAAGGTAATTGTACCTTCTCCCTTATTGGAAAGTAGTTCATCACAGAAATCTGTTCTTGTGACTACTACACCAATTAGTGAGGAAGCTAATGATGATGATCATGTAACTTCAGATCAAGTTACTACCGAATCTCGTAGGTAGACCAGAGTGAGATCCGCACCAGAGTGGTATGGTAATCCTTTTCTGGAAGTCATGTTACTAGACCATGACGAACTTGCGAACTATGAGGAAGCGATGATGAGCCCAGATTCCGCGAAATGGTTTGAGGCCATGAAATCTGAGATATGATCCATGTATGAGAATAAAGTATGGACTTTGATGGATTTGCCTGATGATCGGCAAGCCATAGAAAATAAATGGATCTTCAAGAGGAAGATGAACGTTGATAGTAGTGTTACTATCTGCAAAGCTAGACTTGTCGAAAAAGGTTTTTGACAAAGTTCAAGGTGTTGACTACGATGAGATTTTCTCACTCGTATCGATGCTTAAAGTCTGTCCGAATCATGTTAGCAATTGCCGCATTTTATGAAATCTGGCAAATGGATAACAAAACTGCACTCCTTAATGGATTTCTTAAAGAAGAGTTGTATATGATGCAACCACAAGGTTTTGTCAATCCTAAAGATGTTAACAAAATGTGCAAACTCTAGCGATCCATCTATGGACTGGTGCAAGCATCTCAGAGTTGGAATATACGCTTTGATGAATTGATCAAAGCATATAGTTTTATACAGACTTGCGGTGAAGCCTGTATTTACAAGAAAGTGAGTGGGAGCACTATAGCATTTCTGATAAGTATATGTGAATGACATATTGTTGATCGAAACTAATGTAAAATTATTCTGCAAAGCATAAAGGAGTGTTTGAAAGGAGTTTTTCAAAGAAAGACCTCGGTGAAGCTGCTTACATATTGAGCATCAAGATCTATAGAGATAGATCAACACGCTTGATAAGTTTTTTCAATGAGTATATACCTTGACAAGATTTTGAAGTAGTTCAAAATGGAACAGTCAAAGAAAGAGTTCTTGCCTGTGTAACAAGGTGTGAAATTGAGTAAGACTCAAAACCCGACCACGGCAGAAGATAGAAAGAGAATGAAAGTCATTCCCTATGGCTTGTCCATAGGATCTATGAAGTATGCCATGCTGTGTACCAGATCTATTGTATACCCTACACTGATTTTGGCAAGGGAGTACAATAGTGATCTAGGAGTAGATCACTGGACAACGGTCAAAATTATCCTTAGTGGAATAAGGATATGTTTCTCGATTATGGACGTGATAAAAAGGTTCGTCATAAAGGGTTACGTCGATACAAATTTTTGACACCGATCTGGATGACTCTAAGTCTCGATCTAGATACATATTGAAAGTGGGAGCAATTAGCTAGAATAGCTCCGTGCAGAGCATTGTTGACATAGATATTTGCAAAATACTTACGGATCTGAATATAACAGACCCGTTGACTAAAATTATCTCACAAGCAAAACATGATCACACCTTAGTACTCTTTGGGTGTTAATCCCATAACGATGTGAACTAGATTACTGACTCTAGTAAACCCTTTGGGTGTTGGTCACATGACGATGTAAACTATGAGTGTTAATCACATGGTGATGTGAATTATTGGTGTTAAATCACATGGCGATGTGAACTAGATTATTGACTCTAGTGCAAAGAGGCAATAATAAAGTTATTATTCATTTCCTTATTTCATGATAAATGTTTATTATTCATGCTAGAATTGTATTAACCGGAAACATAATACATGTGTGAATACATAGACAAACAGAATGTCACTAGTATGCCTCTACTTGACTAGATCGTTAATTAAAGATGGTTATGTTTCCTAACCATGAACAAAGAGTTGTTATTTGATTAACGGGATCACATCATTAGATGAATGATCTGATTGACATGACCCATTCCATTAGCTTAGCACCCGATCGTTTAGTATGTTGCTATTGCTTTCTTCATGACTTATACATGTTCCTATGACTATGAGATTATGCAACTCCAGTTTGTCGGAGGAACACTTTGTCTGCTACCAAACGTCACAACGTAACTGGGTGATTATAAAGGAGCTCTACAGGTGTCTCCAAAGGTACATGTTGGGTTGGCGTATTTCGAGATTAGGATTTGTCACCCCGATTGTCGGAGAGGTATCTCTGGGCCCTCTCGGTAATGCACATCACATAAGCCTTGCAAACATTGCAACTAATGAGTTAGTTGTGAAATGATGTATTACGGAACGAGTAAAGAGACTTGCCGGTAACGAGATTGAACTAGGTATTGAGATACCGACGATCGAATCTCGGGCAAGTAACATACCGATGACAAAAGGAACAACGTATGTTGTTATGCGGTCTGACCGATAAAAGATCTTCGTAGAATATGTAGGAGCCAATATGAGCATCCAGGTTCCGCTATTGGTTATTGACCGGAGACGTGTCTCGGTCATCTCTACATTGTTCTCGAACCCGTAGGGTCCGCACGCTTAAGGTTTCGATGACAGTTATATTATGAGTTTATGAGTTTTGATGTACCGAAGTTTGTTCGGAGTTCCGGATGTGATCAAGGACATGACGAGGAGTCTCGAAATGGTCGAGACATAAAGATTGATATATTGGAAGCCTATATTTGGATATCGGAAGTGTTCCGGGTGAAATCGGGATTTTACCGGAGTACCGGGAGGTTACCGGAACCCACCGGGAGGTATATGGGCCTTAGTGGGCTTTATTCTAAGAGAGGAGAGGTGGCCAGGGATGGGCTGCGCGCCCCTTCCCCCCTAGTCCGAATAGGACAAGGAGAGGGGGCCGGCGCCCCCCCCCCCTTCCTTCTCTCTCTCCTCTTTCCCCCTCCCGAATCCTATTCCAACTAGGAAAGGGGGGGAATCCTACTCCCAGTGGGAGTAGGACTCCTCCTGGCGCGCCCTCTCCTGGCCGGCCGCACCCCCCCCCCCTTGATCCTTTATATACGGGGGCAGGGGGCACCCCTAGAGACACAAGTTGATCCAGGTGATCATATTCTTAGCCGTGTGCGGTGCCCCCTTCCACCATAGACCTCGATAATATTGTAGCATTGCTTAGGCGAAGCCCTGCGACGGTAGTACATCAAGATCGTCACCACGCCGTCGTGCTGACGGAACTCTTCCCCGACACTTTGCTGGATCGGAGTCCGGGGATCGTCATCGAGCTGAACGTGTGCTAGAACTCGGAGGTGTCGTAGTTTCGGTGTGCTTGATTGGTCGGGCCGTGAAGACGTACGACTACATCAACCGCGTTGTGCTAACGCTTCCGCTGTCGGTCTACAAGGGTACGTAGATCACACTCTGCCCTCTCGTTGCTACGCATCACCATGATCTTGCGTGTGCGTAGGAAATTTTTTGAAATTATTACGTTCCCCAACAAGGGGCAGGGGTGCCCGGTGGGTTTTTGGTGGCTGGGGCGTTGCTGGAGGCCGGCGGGGTGACCGGCAGGGAGGGTGGAGCGGGAGCGAGAGCGGGAGCGGGAGCCATCTCTAATGAGAATTTCCTGCTTAACTACCGCTCATGAATCAGTGATAATCCCGACAAGATAAGTAGCACTAACAGGCTTGCCAATTTTCAGTCAATTGATAATACTAAGATCCGTGCAGGATTTATTCTTTTCAACTACAATTTTCTTTACACGAGATGAAGAGTTTTTTAATTGGGTGAACATTTTTTTAAGAAAAATTCTGGCATTTTTTAAAACCCCACACTCCCTCTCTCGCCCGTGTTGAGAGGCGCTCCGACTCTCTCCCCATTCTTCACCAGTGGCGCTAGAACTCGATGTGGATATGGGAGAGGAGTGTTGGTTCCTTGTGTAGATAATAGAAGTAAGGTTGAGTCTGCCTCGGAGGCATGTGGCGTTGATGTTAGGGAGTGCGCCGCCGTCACATGCGAGTAGTGACTAGTGGCTGGCGCAGCTTGTCTGGCTAATGATGGTGGTGGTGCGGTGCTTCCTTCAGACAGCCGCGACAACACTGGCATCTCCTACCATAAACTTGTCGGGCACCCCGATCTGGAGGAGAGCCCTCTGCTCGGCCTCAACTCTATAAGCCATCGTGGAGATGGATAAGGAGTAGAGGAGTTGTGGAGAGCTGGATAGCATACATTGGAATGAGCACATCATCAATGGCATCCTCGAAGAAGCAACAATGTGTGACGCCGTTGTTGATTGCCAGCCATTGTGGCCATGCCGTTGAACTATCTTGTCGAAAGACAATCATGTATCTTCCTCGCAACCCATGAGCTAAAAAGGAAGGCAATGAAGCTTCTACTCGGGGTCCACGTCCTGTTGGTGGTGTTGTGGGGGTTTGTGGCATCCCAAGTGGTTTTCGTGCTCGACGACATTGCAACTGAATCAAACCGGGAGTGGATTTGGACATGGTTGCAATCTTCTTTTTTTCCGTTCGGATCCTCCTTGTAAAAGTTAGGGTCTGGTTTGTAATTTCCTATTCCTATTGGGTCCTGACTCCTCATAATGTAAGAGTATTGTCCTACCGCTTTAATTCAATGTAGTACCAGGCCCTTTTGCACCATTCCCTTGTTAACAAGAAACAATTCCTTTAATATGTATGTATGAAAGAAAATGTAAGATTGACTGAGAATTGTCAGTCTACTTAGCTTGCTCCGGAAAATGTGGCCATACATATCCACAGTAGCCAATTAAATATTCAGAAACATATAGAATCTTTTTCTTAACCGAGCATAACCCCTTTTCATTAACTGAATAACAAAAATACATCAACCAGTCCATATATAAAGGAAAAGTAAAAAATCTAAATCAGACTTAGGCATGGCAGATCGAACATTTTTTATGGTCAATTATGTTGCCACGAGGATGACAATTTGTTTTAACAAGCATGGTAAATCCTGGCAAAAGCTGAACATGACAAGGATTTGCCCTGTTTCCTAAAGAAAAGTGGCATCCTCACCACAACATAATTTAATATCTGAGACATTTGATTTGCCATGCTAAAAAATCTAACGTCGATTTATAGCAAAATCCTAAACATTTATTAACATAATTACATACCAGTCCGCAGCAACGAGCGTACACTTGCAGTTTATTACAACGGCAGCTTGCTAATTTAAGTAAGTAAAATGGCCGATATCTCGGGATTGGTACTATAATCCTCAGACAAAGATGAATAAATATACTGGCATGCATCCTGGAGAAGTCGAAGACAGCCTTGAGGATAAGCAGGCGAAATCATGGAGATCGGTCTGTCTCTGCTGCTGATGTCCAGCTCCCTTGTGCGAATTATTAGAATTGTGCTAGCTAGGAGGTTTTCTGTTAGCACATGGGTTTCATGGAGTGCAAATACATATACATATATGTAAGCTCATTCATGGCACGCACCCACACGTCCATCGATCGATGCTGTTGATCTATTTCCAGCTCTGATTACTTAATTAGTTCCGTAAAAAAGCTTAATTAGTTGTTTTTGTGTGTGTGGTGGAGTTACTAGTTAATAACTCAAGATCGCTGATTCTCATAGCAGCTGTTATAATAAGCATTTAAAAGTTCAAATGTGAAGATCTGTGATACTCGTAGCAGCTATTATAATACGCGTTTAAAAGTTCAAATGTGAAGATCTGTGATATTCATGGCAGCTGTTGTAAGTATTTAAATGTTCCGCGCAACATTTGTACTAGTAGTATATTCAGTTTGAAAAGGAAGCTGTGAAGATCTTTGATTCTCATTGCAGCTATTCTTGTTTAAAAGTTGTGCGGAACAATTAATCTCTGCTCCACGTACGGCCTGGCCTGGCCTGGCCTGGCCGGTCCGGTTCAATCCTTTGTCCCGTCTCCGTCGGCGATGCCGGCCGGCGGGGTCCAAGTCCAAAGATTCCTTGCTGCCAGTCTCACTCGTTCAGCTCCACCACCGGCACTTAATTCGGAGCTGTTCAGGCTTAAGGGAGCCCGTGTCATAGCATTGCAGCGGTAGGTGCCTACCACTGGTCACATGCACGCAACAACGAGACCGCTGTTTCACGCGTGCATGCAATCAAACGCCGAATTTGAAATCTGAGCATATGCTTGGCCGTTAAATTTCATGTATGTATTACTTCCTCTGTAAACACTTTTACGGAGGAAATACTAATGTAAGTGCACGAGTAGCTGTCGCATGGAAATTATTGTCGTCACGGTCGAGAGTGCAATGCACGCAGTCACTCCAAGATCACGGACGGAATCAACACGGTCTGGCAGCATGCATGCGCTCGTTACTCATTGTGGGCAGCTCGCTTTCGGACAGCGACATCCGTCGACCCGTGTGTCGTCGTACGCGTACAATTGTCCTGATCGGACAACGGGGCAAGGTCGGTCGACGTCGACGGACATTGCCCTCGACTCTCGACCAAGCGTACGTCCCGTGTGCAAAGTCTCGCGCGCGCACTAGCCAACTAGCGATCGAGTTTACGACCGTTTCTGCGCGCGCGCGTGAGAGCGAGGTCACGTCGCATTCGCGCCACCTTCACCTTGGGTTGGATCGATCGTGCTCCCCACGTCCCCGGCCCATGCCGCTCGTCCTCCCGCTCGCTTTAAACCACCACGCACCCCCGGCCTCTCCAACGAGTCTCTCACAACTGCCTTATCCATCGATCCGCTGGACGGGACTAATTCTAGGCTATCATCACTTCATCACATCTTCCATCTACAACAACCAACGGCGATAATGGCCGCCTTGCCGCAGCTGCTTCTGACCCTCTTCCCCGCGGCGGCTGCCGTCCTGATCCTGCTGCTCGCCTCGGCGCCGGCCGCGCGGGCCTCGTCGGCGACGTACCGCTGCGGCTGGTGCCCGCGCAGGTCCACCGCGTCCATCCTCCCTCCCGACGCCGGCGCGCTCACCGGGGCCGCGTGCGGGTACGGTGGCCCGGCGGCGGCGGAGACGGCCGTCGACGAGGGCTTCCACATTGCCGCCGTCAGCGCCGGTTTCTTCCGCGGCGGCCGGGCGTGCGGCGCCTGCTACCAGCTGAGGTGCAGGGGCCGGAGCGCGTGCGCGAAGGATGGCGTCAAGGTCGTCGTCGTAGGCGAAGTGCCGGACACGAACAAGACAGAAGCTGGCCGCTTTCTGCTCACCAAGGACACCTTTGCCGCCATGGCCACGCCAGACCGTGGCGCCGAGCTCGCGGACGCGGCCCTCGACGTGGACTTCAGGAGGATTCCCTGCGTGTACAAGAGCAAGAACCTGGCCGTTAAAGTAGAGGAGACGAGCAGCAGGGACCAGGGCTACCTCGCCCTCCGCTTCCTCTACCAGGGCGGCCAGACCGACATCGCCGCCGTCGAGGTCGCGCAGGCGGTCACCGGTTCTAGCGGCACCAACAGCGACGCAGCACCGTTGCCAACATCGTGGCAGTACATGACCCGGCGCGAGGCGTCCCCCTCGGTGTGGCGCACGTCGCGCGTGCCGGCCGGTCCGCTGCGGCTCCGGCTCGTGGTCACCGCGGGCTCCGGCGGCAAGTGGCTGCGCGCCGACTGGGCGGTGCTCCCCGCTGAGTGGCAGCCCGGCGAGGTCTACGACACCGGTCTGCGCGTCACCGACGTCGCCGCAAACACCTGCGGCGGCGCCTCCTGCTCGGCCACGGACGAGGGCGACGACGCTCCGATGACGCGCTCCCCTTGCATGCGTCCACGGATGAGCCAGTGACCGATCGATGTCCATCGGAGCCAACCTGCATGCCGACGGCGACGCCAGACACGCACATCTCCACCGGCTGGCCGCCGGAATATCGGTCGATGCTGCATGTACACTGTACAGAGACGTGTACATCGCAACGTACGACATGCATGCATGTGTGCGCATGGTCGACGATGAGTCCCGATTAGGACAAAACCTCCATGTCCCGTTCTAAAGTATAAACAGAGGAGATTGGAGTGTAGCTTCACGTGTGGCGGGAAGGGACTAATGCAGAGAAGAACATGTACATAGATCTGTCTTGGTCTTGGAATCACATGACAGTGTTGCTGTTTTGGCTGCACGTCCTCTTCCTCTTTAGCATAGTAGGAGAGCATTATTGTAGGTTGATTCCACGAGCTGATTAAGATTGATCAATTGCCGACTATGGCTAAATTAACTGTACCGTATCATATTAATTTCCGTTGTGCTTAATTTGTAATTTGTCATATGAAATTAATCACAAAATAGAGAAAATCTGGTTAGAAGGTCCATCTTAACACTAAATAGGTGATCCCCACTAACAAATTTTAGGATATTATGGAAAATGTTCGTAGCCTTACGTAGATGTAGGATTTGCGACACCAATATGTCGCCCTACCATGCAACCATATATGAAAAAGTTTCACCTCAACATGCAACTGCGTATGAAAAAATATTTTCATTTTGTTATGGTACTTATATTGATAACAGAATACATTGTGCAAATAATCATATGTATATTTCAGTTTCAGCTCTCATATTACGAATTCACACATTTTTAGTTTCAACTCTCATACATTGTGCAAATAATCAAGTTGGAATAAATTTTCTTTCCACTCACAAATTATCAATCTTTCTAAAATTGGTTGGTGTGCACTGTAGTTCTTCTCATGAGGGATGCTTCTTCTATATCAATAAAACCGTGGGTGCTAGTGCCCATGGAGTTTCATTTTTGAGGACGTGGGCATAGCCCAGTGGTTGGGGGCGCATGATTGTAAACCTAACGACCAGAGTTCGATCCATGTCGGGGACGAATTTCTGGAATTCTCATGAGGGATGCTTCTTCTATATCAATAAAACCGTGGGTGCTAGTGCCCATGGAGTTTCATTTTTAGAGGATGTGGGCATAGCCCAGTGGTTGGGGGCGCATGATTGTAAACCTAACGACCAGAGTTCGATCCACGTCGGGGACGAATTTCTGAAATTCTCATGAGGGATGCTTCTTCTATATCAATAAAACCGTGGGTGCTAGTGCCCATGGAGTTTCATTTTTTTTTTAGCAGCAAGGCACGCTATTACTAATGCATTGCAATCACATGAAATACAGGAACCAATAGAATCATGGTTATTGGCGTGCATGGCCGCGGACTGACCGTTTTTTTATGAGCACTTTGGATGGGTTCAGGCATGCCGTCCACCACACGTGTCGGCCATTAGTTATTTTTTATGAAAGAAAGGGTCCAATCATGTCATGTGTTCCCCGCTCAATGTCTACCGCCCAGATGTGGGGAGATCCTCTAGGAATTAGTGGTTGGAGGACATATTTCAACACCTTTCCTTTTTCTCGTATAATGAATTAATCAAGTTGGAATAAATTTTCTTTCCCGTATTTTATGTGATCTTGACGCATCTGTAATCGCGTGCCTTGCTGCTTGAACGACGGTGCACACCACACTCAATGTATGAGAAAATGATGTGTGGTGGGCGGTATGCATGAACCCATCCAAAGTGCTCATGAAAAAAGGTCGGTTTGCCGCCGTGCACGCCAATGACCATGCTTCTATTGGCTCCCGTATGTTATGTGATGGTGATGCATTAGTAATCGCGTGTTGCTTGAACGATGGTGCACACCACGCTCAATGTATGAGAAAAAGGACGTGCGGTGGGCGGCATGCATGAACCCATCCAAAGTGCTCACAAAAAAAAAGGTCGGTCCGCCACCGTGCACGCTAATGACCATGCTTCTGTTGGTTCCCATATTTCATGTGATCGTGATGCATTAGTGATCATGTGCCTTGCTGCTTGAACGATGGTGCACACCAACCAATTTTAGAAAACGGCGTACCGACCTTTTTTATGAGCACTTTGGATGGGTTCATGCATGTCGCCCACCACACGTGTCGACCGTTAGTTATTTTATGTGAAAGAAAGGGTGCAACTATTGCTCATGTCATGTGTTCCCCACTCAATCTCTACAGCGCAGAGGCAGGGAGAGATCCTCTCCGAAACAGTGGAGGAATGGCTGCGACTTGGTAGGGGTTCCTCTCTCCGAAGAAAGAAAGTTTTGTTGGGCCTACGAGTGAGTGGATTGGTGATCCCTAATTGGTCAACCGCCGCCTTCTTCCACGGGTCAACCCCCCTCTCTAGTCGATCCTAGATGTATGCCCACATTTGTGCGGGAACAGGAGGAGTAGGAGTGAGCCCTATAATATTTTCCTTTTTTGACGTCTATTCCAAGTCCCCTGGATCACGTTTGTACCAAAAATAACTCTCCCGAAGGTTTCATTCCGTTTGATATTCCTTTTCTGCGAAACAATGAAATTTGCAAAAAGACAACAATTTGCATTGGGCCTTGGGTTAGTAGGTTAGTCTCAAAAATAATATAAAAGTGTATAATAAAGCTCATTAAACATCCAAAACAGATAATATAATAGCATGGAACAATCAAAAATTATAGATACGTTGGAGACGTATCAAGCATCCCCAAGCTTAATTCCTGCTCGTCCCCGAGTAGGTAAATGATAAAAACGGAATTTTTTATGTGGAATGCCACCTAGCGTAATTCTCAATGTAATTTTCTTTATTGTGGCATGAATATTCAGATCCGAAAGATTCAAGACAAAAGTTTAATATTGACATAAAAACAATAATACTTCAAGCATACTAACTAAGCAATCATGTCTCCTTAAAATAACATGGCCAAAGAAAGTGCATCCCTACAAAATCATAAAGTTTGGTCATGCTCCATTTTTGTCACACAAGAATGCTCTCATCATGCACAACCCCGATGACAAGCCAAGCAATTGTTTCATACTTGAGTAATCTCAAACGTTTTTTAACTTTCATGCAATACATGAGCGTGAGCCATGGATATAGCACTATGGGTGGAATAGAGTATAATGATGGGGGTTATGTGGAGAAGACAAAGAAGGAGAAAGTCTCACATTGACGCGGCTAATCAACGGGCTAGGGAGATGCCCATCAATTGATGTCAATGCAAGGAGTAGGGATTGTCATGCAACGGATGCACTAGAGATATAAATGTATGAAAGCTCAACAAAAGAAACTAAGTGGGTGTGCATCCAACTTTCTTGCTTACAAAGACCTAGGGCATTTGAGGAAGCTCATTGTTGGAATATACAAGCCAAGTTCTATAATGAAAAATTCCCACTAGTATATGAAAGTGACAAAATAAGAGACTCTCTATCATAAAGATCATGGTGCTACTTTGAAGCACAAGTGTGGAAAAAGGATAGTAGCATTGTCCCTTTTTTTCTCTTTTTTTTCTTTTTTTGGCCTTTCCCCTTTTTTTGGGAGAATGCTCTATTAATGATGATCATCACACTTCTATTTATTTACAACTCAATGAGTACAACTCGATACTAGAACAAAGTATGACTATATGAATGCCTCCGGCGGTGTACCGGGAAGGGCAATGAATCAAGAGTGACATGTATGATAAATTATGCATGGTGGCTTTGCCACAAATACGATGTCAACTACATGATCATGGAAGGCAATATGACAATGATGAAGCGTGTCATAAATGAAACGGTGGAAAGTTGCATGGCAATATATCTCGGAATGGCTACGGAAATGCCATAATAGGTAGGTATGGTGGCTGTTTTGAGGAAGAAATAAGAAGGTTTATGTGTGATAGAGCTTATCATATCACGGGGTTTGGATGCACCGGCGAAGTTTGCACCAACTCTCAAGGTGAGAAAGGGCAATGCACGGTACCGAAGAGGCTAACAATGATGGAAAGGTGAGAGTGCGTATAATCCATGGACTCAACATTAGTCATAAAGAACTCACATACTTATTGCAAAAATCTACAAGTCATCAAAAACCAAGCATTACGCGCATTCTCCTAAGGGGATAGATTGGTAGGAAAAGACCATCGCTCATCCCCGACCACCACTCATAAGGAAGACAATCAAAGAACACCTCATGTTTCAAATTTGTTACACAGCGGTTACCATACGTGCATGCTACGGGACTCGCAAATTTCAACACAAGTATTTCTCAAATTCACAACTACTCAACTAGCACAACTCTAATATCACCATCTTTATATCTCGAAACAATTGTCAAGTATCAAACTTCTCATAGTATTCAATGTACCTTTTTATGGAAGTTTTTATTATACCAAAGTAAATTACCATGTTGTTGTAAAGGACTCTCAAAATAATATAAGTGAAGCATGAGAGATCAATAATTCCTATAAAATAAAACCACCACCGTGCTCTAAAAGATATAATTGAAGCACTAGATCAAAATTATGTAGCTCAAAAGATATGAGTGAAGCACATAGAGTATTCTAATAAATTCCGATTCATCTGTGTCTCTCCCAAAAGGTGTGTACAGAAATGATGATTATGGTAAACTAAAAAGAAAAGACTCAAATCATACGCGGCACTCCAAGCAAAACACATATCATGTGGTGAATAAAAATATAGCCTCAAGTAAAGTTACCGATGGACGAAGACGAAAGAGGGGATGCCTTCCGGGGCATCCTCAAGCTTAGGCTTTTGGTTGTCCTTGAATTTACCTTGGGTGCCTTGGAAATCCCCAAGCTTAGGCTCTTGCCACTCCTTATTCCATAATCCATCAAATCTTTACCCAAAACTTGGAAACTTCACAACACAAAACTCAACAGAAAATCTCATGAGCTCCGTTAGTATAAGAAAACAAACCACTACTTAAGGTACTGTAATGAACTCATTCTTTATTTATATTGGTGTTAAACCTATTGTATTCCAACTTCTTTATAGTTCATACCCTCCGATACTAGCCATAGATTCATCAAAATAAGCAAACAACACACGAAAAATAGAATCTGTCAAAAACAGAACAGTCTGTAGTACTCTGTAGGTTTCGAATACTTCTGTAACCCCAAAAATTCTGAAATAAATTGGTGGACGTGAGGAATTTGTTTATTAATCATCTGCAAAAACCTAATCACACTTTCCAGTAAAAAATGGCAGCAAATCTCGTGAGCGCTAAAGTTTGTGTTTTTTACAGCAAGATCTCAAAACTTCCCCCAAGTCTTCCCAAAGGTTCTACTTGGCACAAACACTAACTAAAAGCATAAAACCACATCTAAACAGAGGCTAGATGAATTATTTATTACTAAACAGAACCAAAAAGCAAGAAACAAAAAATAAAATTGGGTTGCCTCCCAACAAGCGCTATCGTTTAACGCCCTTAGCTAGGCATTGATAATTTCAATGATGCTCACATGAAAGACAAGAATTGAACCACAAAAGAGAACATCATAAAACACGTGACAAACACATCTAAGTCTAACATACTTCCTATGCATAGGCATCTTATAGGCAAACAAATTATCATAGCAAGCAAAAACTAGCATATGCAAGGAAGCAGAAAGAAACAATAGCAATCTCAACATAACGAGAGGTAATTTAGTAACATGAAAATTTCTACAATCATATTTTACTCTCTCATAACAATTACATGTGGGATCATAAGCAAATTCTACAAAATAGCTATCACATAAAATATTTTCGACACGATCCACATGCATGCAAAGTTGAAACTCTTCCAAAATAGTGGGATTAACATTAACTAAAGTCATGACCTCTCCAAACCCACTTTTATCAAAAATTTCATAAGATTGAACATTCTCCAAATATGTGTAATCTAAAGTTGACACTCTTCCAAAGCCACTTTCAATAATATTGCAAACACTATTATCAATCTCATATTCATCATGGGCTTAAATAAATTTTCAAGATCAAAAGAAGAATCACCCCAATCATGATCATTGCAACAATTAGTAGAGATAGCAAAACTAGCATCCCCAAGCTTTGCATATTATTAGCACAATTGACATCAATAGAATTTATAGTAAAATCATTGCAATCTTGCTTTTGATTCAGGGAACTATCAAGTATGGGTGCAATAGCAATAAGCTCGTGTTTAACATAAGGAACTATAGCAAATTCATCTCCATAGATATTGGCATAGTGGCTATAAGAATATCAAGCATCATGTTCATCAAGGGATATTTCAATCAAATCATCGGAATCATAATTATCTATAGATTCGTGCATATATCATTATTTTCTTCCAAAGCAACGGTCATTCTCTCAATAAATTCCTTAACATAGGCATTGTGAGCATAGTTTTCATAGCAATATTTAAGTATGTCAAGATTTTCAAATTTGTAGAGAGTAATATCATACTTTTCAATCAAAGAAGCAACTTCAGAAGCACCCTTAAAAGCAACAAATTCTTCAATTTGTTCGATATCGTAGTAACTATAAACACCCTTTGCATAAGAAGATAAGATTTCATTTTCATTAAACTCACATATGTAGGGAAGGTGTTTTTTAGGGTTCTTAGAGCAACAAGTAAAATCATAAATTTCACAAAGATTCCAAGCATAACACATCAATCTGTTTATTTGATCCCATAAGAGTCTCCCTTTTTCAGACAAACGGTGACGCACAAAATGAGCATGCTCGTCTCAAGATTTCCCATCAACTAGGCTAGTTGGGGTTTCAGCACGAGCGCATAAGGATCGAAGATGATCCAAGTAAAACACTTCAAGTGGATCCATATCAATAGATTTTTAGCAAACAAAGATGCAAGCAAATGGAAGGCACATGGAAACACAAACAAAGATACATACGGGAAGAAGGTGAAGAAAAGGCAAAGGTTTTTGAAAATCATTTTAGAAGTGGGGGAGAGGAAAATGAGAGGCGAATGGCAAATAATGTAATGCGAGGGATAAGAGTTTGTGATGGGTACTTGGTATGTCTTGACTTGTGCATAGATCTCCCCTGCAATGATGCCAGAAATCCTTCTTGCTACCTCTTGAGCACTGCGTTGGTTTTCCCTTGAAGAGTAAAGGGTGATGCAGCAAAGTAGCGTAAGTATTTCCCTTGGTTTTTGAGAATCAAGGTATCGATCCAGTAGGAGACTACACGCAAGTCACCTCGCACCTACACAAACAAATAAGAATCTCGCAACCAACGCGATAAAGGGTTGTCAATTCCTTCACGGTCACTTACAAGAGTGAGCTCTGATAGAGATAATAAGATACATTTTTTTGGTACTTTTATGATATAGATTGGAAAATAAAGATTGCAAAATAAAATAGATTGGAAACTTATACGATGGAAAATAGACCCGGGGGCCATAGGTTTCACTAGTGGCTTCTCTCAAGATAGCATAAGTATTACGGTGGGTGAACAAACTACTGTCGAGCAATTGATAGAAAAGTGCATAATTATGAGAATATCTAGAGATGATCATGTATATAGGCATCACGTCCGCGACAAGTAGACCGAAACGATTCTGCATCTACTACTATTACTCCACACATCGACCTCTATCCAGCATGCATCTAGAGTATTAAGTTCATAAGAACAGAGTAATTCATTAGGCAAGATGACATGATGTAGAGGGATAAACTCAAGCAATATGATATGAACCCTATCTTTTTATCCTTGATGGCAACAATACAATACGTGTCTTGTTGCCCTTGCTGTCACTGGGAAAGGACACCGCAAGATTGAACCCAAAGCTAAGCACTTCTCCCATTGCAAGAAAGATCAATCTAGTAGGCCATACCAAACTGATAATTCGAAGAGACTTGCAAAGATAACAAATCATACATAAAAGATTTCAGAGAAGAATCAAATATTGTTCATAGATAAACTTGATCATAAACTCACAATTCATCGGATCTCGACAAACACACCGCAAAAAGAATTACATCGAATAGATCTCCAAGAAGATCGAGGGGGACTTTGTATTGAGATCCAAAGAGAGAGAAGAAGCCATCTAGCTAATAACTATGGACCCGAAGGTCTGTGGCAAACTACTCACACATCATCGAGATGCTATGATGTTGATGTAGAAGCCCTCCGTGATCGATTCCCCCTCCGGCGGAGCTCCAGAAAAGGCCCCAAGATGGGATCTCTTGGGTACAGAAGGTTGCGGCGGTGGAAATAGGGTTTCGTGGTGCTCCTGAATGTTTTTGGGGTATATGAATATATATAGGAGGAAGAAGTAGGCCGATGGAGCTGCGAGGGGCCCACGAGGGTGGGGGCGCGCCCAGGGGGGCAGACGCGCCTTCCTTCCTTGTGGCCGCCTCGCTTCTTTCTTGATGTCTACTCCAAGTCCCATGGATCACGTTTGTTCCAAAAATAACTCTCCTGAAGGTTTCATTCTTTTTGGATTCCGTTTGATATTCCTTTTTACGAAACACTGAAATAGGCAAAAAAACAGCAATTTGCACCGGGCCTTGGGTTAGTAGGTTAGTCCCAAAAATAACATAAAAGTGTATAATAAAGCCCATTAAACATGCAAAATAGATAATATAATAGCATGGAACAATAAAAAATTATAGATACATTGGAGACGTGTCAATCACCGCTTATATAGGGGCATCATAGTCGTATATATGTGAAACTTGAGGTTGATTGGTTGTCGAAGTTGTAGATCTATGCTATGAAGATAGACTTACGAAGATAGATCGGTTACACACCTCGATCGTCTGCCCTCTCCCCCTTTCTCTGCTTTCCTTAATATTCACCGTCGAGTCATCAAAACCATCAACTAATTCAGAGGGGCTCGGCTGGCCCGGTCGCCCTACACTAATGTCCCTTCCAAAGGCGAAGCTCTCGTCTTTGGCAACCAGCAAATGGAGGGCTAAAACCTGTAGTTTTGAAGAGTGATTAATGCTCTATATTTTTGACTTAATTTGTTTCTTTATCTAGTGAGCTCAAACAGGATCTTCATTAGTTGTGTTCCAGTTGGAAAATTTGGTCGGGGAAGATAGACCTATGAAACATCAGACTATTCGTGAGGCCTTTGTTCAATAAAATGTAAAGTGAAGTCATGGGCAAACTTCCCTAGGGCCAAATGGTATCATGGTCAAAAAGTTCAACATAATTTAACATGCATGTCTTAGTTGAAGAACAAGATATGTCATCAACACTGTCATCGATGTGAGGCATGCATGTTGTGACGAAGATTATCACATGTGTCTATTTAATTGAGGTTGAAACAAATATTTATTATCACATGTGCCTTTTTATTTCCAAAAGTTTCACCCAAATCATATGTGCATCTCAAGTCATCATGATAGTATATATATTCGCATCACTCATCTTGGAAAAACACGATTATTGTGTGTGGTTGAAAGTTTATTCTCTTACCTGGGTAACTTGCATGACTTCCGTCATAATAATTCTTGGATGTACGCACGTAAGGAAGTTCTATCCACTGAGAAGTTCTCCTATCTAGGTGTGACATGGCTCACAACACTATTATCCAATTGTACATAAAATAATAAAAACACGAGAATGAATTGTTTTGTAGTGTGCACCATCGTCTAAGGAGCGGGTAGGCACCGAAGCACGCGATTACTAATGCATAGTGAACACATGAATACATGCACCAATCGACGGTGGCGTGCCGAGCGTTGTTTTCTTTAACACTTGGATGGGTACATGCATGCATGCCGCCCACCACACGTGTCAACAGTTATCTGATGTGAAAGAGACGCTCCACCTTTTTACTATGCCACGTGTTTTTCGTCCATTTCTCTTGCCCGATATATCTAGTCATGCGTTCGTCGCCTAATATCTCCCACCAGGATGTGGGGAGGGTTCCTCTCTGAATCGGGAGCAGGTTGGCTGGGAAGTGGGTGGGGTATTTCTCTCTCCAGAGAAAAGAAGTTTTGGTGGGCCTACGAGTGAGTGGATTGTTGCTTCTTGATTGGTCAATTGACGCCTCCCATGGATGTATACCCCTCTTGAGCCAATCCTAGTCGTATGCCCACATTCGAAGGAACAGAGAGCGGGCTGGTTTCCTTTGGGCCTAAGCGGGAGTCACATCTCTTTTCATTTTCATTTGAACTCATTAGTCAGGTCGTCATCATCTTATATATGTGGAACTCGAGGTAGATTGGTTTTACAAGTTATATTTCTGATGCCATTGAATATGGACTTATGAAGATAGATTTCTGGTGGTTAGGGAAGATAGACCTATGAAGCAGCAGACAATTCGCGGGGCCTTCGTGTGTGATTTCATGTACTTGTAATTTACAAGTATAATAAAATTTACAAGGAAGTTATAGGTGGTGCTTCCCTAGGGCCAAAGGGGGCCATGGTCAAAAATTTCAACACAATTGAACATGCATGTCTTAGTAGATGAAGTAGATATACCATCAAGATTGTCACCGATATTAGGCATGCTTTCTATTAAGGCCGAAACAAAGATTCATTATCATCTATGCCTTTGAATTTCCAAATTTTCCATCCAAATCACATGAACAACCTCAAGTCATTCCTGATGGTATATATTGGAGTCGCCTTCTTGGAAAAAAACATGATTATTAAGTGTGGTTGAAATTTTGTTCTCTTAGCTAGGGAACTTGCAAGGCTTTCATTATAATAATCCTTGAATATAAACATGTTAGAAAGATATAGCCATTGAGGAATCATCATAGCTAGTTGCGACATGGGTTGCGCCATTATGATCAGATTGCACATAAAATAATAAAGCACGAGATTGAATTGTTTTGTAGTCATGAGTCTTGACCATTCCTAGACTCACAATTTATATCTCATGTAACAGAATTCTACACCAATAGGGTGCAACTGTAGGGACCCACATGGTGAGTCTTGTAAATTCGAAAGGATTTTTTGTGTGGTTGAGAAAATATATTTAGAACATGTTTGTCAAAGTAAGGGAAATTTAATCGAATCCATAATTTTCTAAATCAACTCTTTTCTTTCTCTAGTCCTTCACTAACCAGAGCTAATAGCCCTACAATCTGAAAATGCCCAAATATAAATATGGTTTGTGGACAATTGAGTAATCATATGAAGATAAGAGTGGTACGTGTGAATACTATGATTAATCATATGAGGATGATAATTATACTAGAATAACATTTAGCCAGGGCAATGCGCATCTAATAATGTATATACTCCCTCTGTGTTTGTATACAAGGCAACTATCCCTTGGAACAAATAAATACCATACTGTTTGAACTGATCTACGACTTACCACTTCACATCTTATAATTATGGAGCATAGCTAGAATAATACAATGATTAAATACCTCTAAAAGTATGTTTGTCAAGACTTCAAGCAATCATATGGTACTAGAATAACGTGTACCCATCGAATGTAACCTGCAGTAATATACATTTGGTATTCCTAGCATAAAATGATATATATCATGGACACTCATTTCGAAAAGTTGATTTATAACTCTCAGGCGGGAAGCTGTTTAGAAACTGGACCATCGCTGAGGAAGGATCTAGGTCTCGAGATGGAATCGGCCAGGTTTGAATGCGAAGTATCGAACCAGTGCCTCCATCGGCCTTGAAACTTTTTCTACAATCAACCTACACGACTTCATCACACATGTCATGTTTTGGACGTTTTCAAGTTCCGTTTGATATATACTAGCAATTAAGTGCAACTCTAGCGCTTTAATGCATGCAATTCAATATCTTAACTACATATACATGAAATCATGGCCAAAACTGGGATGTAGAATTCCGTTTTCTTTGTTTATCATATGTTTAGTGCTTCCGCAAGAAAATATGGCCAGTCCCATACAACAAGGGGCAAGACTTGGTCGGGCATTTAATTTCTAAAAATGCCAATGAAGCTATAAAATTTTGAGACTTGGCATTGTGGCATGATATGACTCAAGGAATTTATGGTAAAAAAATTGAGAACATTTCACAATAGTTGCCATACGATACTACTTAGAAAACCGAATCATCTATGAAGAAGAATGTAGGTTTCGAGATGGTGCGGGTCAGATTTGCATACAAGGCCACCGGCCGGCCGCCGGGAAGGTCGATGCTGCTGCATGCATGTACACCGTACACTACAGATGTGTGCGTGTTCGGCTACCTGCACGGAGAAGATGTACACACGCGGAGAAGTGGGGAGAAACTCAGTAAGGGGCATGACAGCGAAAAAGACCCCGAACGCAGGGAAATGTACAAATGCCACCGTTGAACACGCTAGCAAGTGACTAATGCATATTAGTGGCTACATTTTTCGATAAATTACTCATGGTCACTTGTCATTGTCATTGTCCTTTTTCTATATTAGTGGCTACATAACATTAGTGCAGAACCGGGCAATAGTACCGGTTCGTAAGGCCCTTTAGTGCCGGTTTGGTAACCGGCGCTAAAGTGTAGGCATTAAAGCCCCCCCCCCCTTAGTACCGGTTCAGCACGAACCGGTGCTAAAGGGCAACCACGTGGCACGAGCCAGCTTCGGGGGCAGGGAGCCCTTTAGTACCGGTTGGTGTCACCAACCGGTATTAAAAGGTTGGGGGTTTTGGGTTTATGATTTCTTTTTCATTTAATTTTGTATTTTCCATTTAATTCTTTTCGTTTGCTGGTATTTTACGATACTTACATATTGTACACGTTATGCATATATATAAATAGAATTTCTAGTAGAACCGATCATAATATATATCATCGAATGTCTCACAACCACCATTAATTAATTCACATATATATACACACATGTATATATATATATATATATATATATATATATATATATATATATATATATATATAGGTTCGCGCTATTCGTCACCCTAGGTGAGGAGTAGTTATTCTTCACCCACCTCTATTTTACCATCAATGCACCATAAATTTGCGTTCCGTAAGTTTTGTCTTATTTCCGATGCAAAAAGCGACCGTAAGAAAAAAATATAATCATCGTAAAAAATATTTTTTGTTATGTAAAATTACAAACGTAAAAACATAGTCTAAAATACACATAAACTGTAAATTTTGTTGTCTTATGACCTATATTTTAATTTTTTATGTTAAATTTTACTTAGTGAATCAATAGGAATATAACTATTTGAATTTGAAACGTAATTTAATTATGAAATCATCGTAAGATTACCTCGGATGAAGAATAACTTATTCTGCACCCTGGATGATGAATAGTAACACTATATATATATATATATATATATATATATATATATATATATATATATATATATATATATATATATAAATGGGTCAGTACAACCAGGAGTACATACTCCTATGGCAGGTGGCGTTTTCTTGTTCTCCATGCATGCTTCTTATCCTTTAATTAATTGGTTATTTAATTACCTGCTAAACCGGTGGAGTTCAAAAAGCTAGTTCCGTATTGATAGGGAGGATAAGCCACCTACACGTCTAGATTGAAATCCCAAACAAAAGATGGATGACGCAGCCACAACAAGCAACGAAGACTAGATGTGGCGTCCACCAATAAGCA
Source organism: Triticum aestivum (assembly GCF_018294505.1). Classification (NCBI taxonomy): domain Eukaryota; kingdom Viridiplantae; phylum Streptophyta; class Magnoliopsida; order Poales; family Poaceae; genus Triticum; species Triticum aestivum. The sequence goes on from NC_057812.1 coordinate 727,977,466, forward strand.
GCAAGCCGATGGCGGTTGTCGCGACGCAGACGAGCTTACTGCGTCGACGAGCTGTTCGACGACGACGAGACGAGATCCTTTGCTGCGTCCTTGGCTGGCCTAACTAGCCGTAGGTGCACCACAGGGCCGCCGACGGGGTGCCTAATATGCAGGTTCTCCCATGGGCATTGATCTTGATAAGGTATGTTGGCTAATTCGTATGCATACGTACATGGATTAATGGATGATGAGACTATATACATCTGTTCTAGTGTTCTATTGATTACTTTGTATCTTGCGCATGTTTGACCTACACAGCTCGTCTGATCCTGTACGGGAGTTGGGCTATCACGGCTGGCCGCGCGTCTTTTTGGACCAAGATGTGGATCAGGTTTTGAACGGTTGCGCCTACAAAACTCAAGGGATTCTGTTGGCAGCTCTAATCATGCGACACTATGATCTAGAACTGGAAGGATCAATTCATGCATGAAGATAGATGCGTATAAAAAAACAAGATGGTGTAATGACGCATGTACTGTATATAATTTCGTTATTTGGGTCTTGTTATTTTTTCAAGTGGAAACATACCAACATTCGAAAGAAAAAATACCTCCATTTTATTCTTATATTCTAAATTATATACTCTTTTTTAGTTCATACTTATTTTTCGGAAAAAAATACAGTATGCATATACTACTCACAAAAAAAGTCGCACTCAACAATTTAATATATGCACTAAAAACCAGTATATACCCTCTCTGCAAAATAATATGTACTCACTAAAAAAGTAGTATAATCCTTCCCAACACAATAATGGTATATACTCCTTGCAAAAATGCAGAATATATTGTATATACTCCTCACAAAAATCCAGCATATATCCTTTCAGCAAAACAAAGTAGATACTCGCTTAATTAGCCACGCCAAATAAAGAACCCTCCTGGCAAAATATGTGGTATGTACTCCTCACAAAAATGTGGAATATATGGTATATACTCCTCATGAAAATCTAATATATATCCTTTCAGCAAAATAAAGAAGATACTCGCTCAATTACTCACACCAAATAATGCACCCTCCTGGCAAAATATGTGGCATATACCGCATCACAAAAAATTGTATATACTCGCTGAAAAATAAGTAATGTAAACCCTATTAGCAAAATTAAGTATATATTCCCTTAGAAAAAGCAGACCTAGGTAAGTATATGGTATATACCCCTCATAATGAGAAAAAATATATATACTGAACCAAGTAAACAATTAGTATATACTTAGAGTTATGTTACAATACATCTGCGGTGGTAGCATGCATTGCATGGAAGAAAAACCAAAATTAAAAACGTCAGGCACAGCAGCGATTCAAAATTGGATAAGGTGTGGACGTTCCTAGCTTCTAGGCATTAGGTACGCATGCAAAGTATTTTTTTTAACCACCACGGTTCGATAGTGCTCCTATTGTGTATATCGATCTCCACTAAGACTAGGAGTACATACTCCCGGGAGTATATATATATATATATATATATATATATATATATATATATATATATATATATATATATATATATATATATATATATATATATATATATATACAATTTCTCCTAATTGGTGCCTTCGGAGCCAGTGGCATTAGCCTAATTGGTGCCTTCGGAGCACGATAACAATTGGAAGTGGTTCATGGGGGCGGTAGCAGGTAATAGTATTCTCCTTTGGGATCTATGACCTGGTCGAGGAAAAATCTCGCTATTTCACTGGTAGAAAAAGGGCCTGTTGTCCCGGTTCGTAAGGGCCTTTTGTCCCGGTTCTGGAACTGGGACTAAAGGGTCGGTACTAATGCCCTGTCCCTTTAGTCCCGATTCAATCCAGAACCGGGACAGATGGGCCTCCACGTGGCCTGTGCGCGGAGCCCAGGTAGGAGACCCTTTGGTCCCGGTTGGTGGCACCAACCGGGACCAATAGGCATCCACGCGTCAGCATTTCTGTGGTTGGGGTTTTTGTTTTGTTTTTGAAAGGGGGGGTTGGGGGTTTTGGGGGGTTAATTTAGGTGTTCCATATATTGTGTTAGCTAGCTATAATTAATAGAGAGAAGTGTCCTCTCTTATGTCCGTGCTTGGTCGACGCTACGTACTATACATACGTATAGAAAGGACTAGACACGCTAGCTAGCTAGTACGCAAACGAAGGAAACAGAAGATCGTCATGAACATATATGCATACAGAGAGAAGTGATATCGACCACCTCTCCTTCTCCGAGAGATTGGTCGAACAACAAGTTCTTGTATATCTATCCGACACTACCGGCTACATATATACAATAATTATCTCTTACAAATATAATCATACGGACTCAGGGTCCACATAGTATTCTCCGTCTTCAGGGATCACGTGGTCAAGAAAGAATGTCGCCAATTCCTCTTGAATTGCTCGCATGAGAGCTGGTGCTAGGAGTTCATCCCGCTTCTGAAACATCTAATTTAAAGAAGGGGGTCAATACATATATATATATATATATATATATATATATATATATATATATATATTATATGAATGAATGAAACTCAACACAAATGATGGTAATAAAATAAAATTGTGAATGTTGTTATTTACGTACTTCATATTGTTCGTCAGTGTAGTCCCGCTCACAGGTCGTGTGGCGGATGGACTCGCAAACGTAGTATCCACAGAAATCATTCTCTTGTTCCTGCCACAACCACTTTACAAGAAATAGAGGTCAATCAAACTGATAAGCAAGAATGTCAAATGGTATTGATGAAACTAGCGCTTGAATGACTAGTAGATGCGCGGAACATGCTACTATAGTACTTACTTTCGGGTGTCTAAATTGCAGCTCCTTCGGCAGTCCCGGAGCTTTTCTGGTGAATTTTCTCCAAACCCTGCCGGACAAAGAAAACAATTACTTGATATACCAGGAAATGAACAAAGTTGCTGATATGGTGGATAATGATCGATTTAACTTACTTCTCGAGTATTTGAGTCATGTCTGCATAGTCCTGGGGATCTTTTCGTCTTGAGTCTAAGACGGTTACTAGTCCCTGCTCAAGCTTAATCTCTAGGAGAATATAGTGGAAACTCCACACGCATGCATAACTCATCAATTACATTACTATAACCTTGACTAATATATAAGGCAAACCGAATACGCACAAGATAGTAACACTCACTTGAAGTTGTAAGGAAAGAGTATTATATCGTTGTTTTCATTTATTACCAACGATTGTAGCAAGTTGGCCTCGGTAGCTGCGGCATGAAATTTAACCTGAGTTGCATCTATGAGATATGTGTTAATGAACCCAATATCACCGACTTGTCTTTTCTTCAATTCGGCAATCTTCAATCTGCATAATATAGTGAGGATGATTATAAATACATGCAATGAAAGAGCTGAGCTATATAGAGAGACTTAATGACAGAAGTAGTACTGCTTACAAACAGTAGTAGGCGACCGTTGTTTTATCGAGGGCCAATTGATTGAAAAACTAATAGAACTCCTCAAATGGAACAGGCAACAGTTCAATTCCAACGAGGTCATGCTCCTTTTTTACTTTCACATACAAAGTACTCCTCCCCCCAAAGTCTCTGCAGATTTTCAAGTACCAATCATGCAATCTTCGCATCATCGTTGATAGAGATCTTTCATCTTTGACGAGAGACTTCCCGTACTCGTATCTTTGTATCTGCACCTCCATGGGTTCATAATGTACATCATCGGGCAGGTAATCTGCAAGATTGCTATAACCGGGCACCATCCTCGGATCATTAGCGACGTTGTGGCTAGGCACCTTGAGCGGGGGGCATGATTGCTTCGCTTGTTCGCCGAGCTGGGCAATTTGTTTCCCAGCTCGTCGTTCTTTCAGCCTTTGATCACTGACAGTACTTCCCGACCGCTCCGCTTCGGCAAATTCCTTTCCAATAATGCGCTCATAGTTTCCTTTCGGCGGAGACTTGGGTGGTTTTGTCAGGGCAGCCAGAGTGCGCTTCGCTTTCACCGGATCTACCTTCTCCTCCGGAAGTGGATGTCTCTTAGCTTTCAACCCTTGAAACCAGTCATCCACTTCGGTTCGTGCGATCTCGGCGTTCTCCTCCGGGGTCCTCTCGTATGGTAACTTCTCTGGAGTCTTCAGAGAAGGACCGAATCTGTATGTCCTCCCGCCTCTGGCTGTACTGCTAGACGCCGACCGAGCAGACGGAGCAGTTGTCTTCTTTACTTGCTTACGAGACGGAGGAGAAGGACTACGACGCGCCGATGCAGCCGGAGCGGCGGTAGGTCTCTTCCGCCCTTGCTGACGAGGCGGAGAAGGAGGAGGCTGGCTGCTCAGGCGCGTCGGCGCAGGCGGAGAAGGAGGCGGAGTGCCGCCACGTGCTGGAGAAGGAGCCGGTCGAGTGCCCTGATCGTCACTCGCCGGAGGAGGAGGCGGTGGAGGAGGCGGAGTGCCCTGACTCGCCGGAGGAGGAGCCGGTGGAGGAGGCGGAGTGCCCTGACTTGCCGGAGGAGGAGGAGGAGGCGGAGGCGTCCAGTTCGGAAGGTTGATGAGCTCCTTCCGCCATAGGCATGGAGTCTTCAGAGCAGACCCCAGCCTAGTCTCCCCTTCACCAGTAGGGTGGTCAAGCTGGAGGTCCTCAAATCCCTCCGTTATTTCATCCACCATCACCCTAGCATATCCTTCTGGAATCGGCCGACAGTGAAAAGTTGCGCCGGGTTCAGTAGGATAAACAGAGCCAACAGCCGCCTTGACCTTCAAATTCATCCATTGCGTCATAAGGTGGCAATTTTGAGACTCCATGATAGCATCCACGGGATAGCTGGCAGGAGCCATCAAGGCATGCTCCGGCTGAAGAAGCTCGATGGAAGCCACACTGCTTCTCCGCTGAGATGGCGGGGTAGCTTCGGGGGAAGCTTCGATAGTACGTTTGCTGCGATTTGCTTCTCGTTCCTCTATTGCTTGTACCCTTGCTTGCAGCGCCTACATTTGGGTCTGCTGCATTTTTTTCCTCCTCTCATGGGATTTGTAACCGCCTGCGTCCGGAAACCCAACCTTCCACGGAATGGAGCCTAGCGTGCCTCGTGTCCGTCTAGGGTGCTCAGTATTCCCGAGGGCCATTGTGAGCTCGTCATTCTCTCTGTCTGGAAAGAACGTCCCTTGCTGCGCTGCTTCGATATAGTGTTGAAGCTTCCTGACTGGTATGTCCATTTGATTGTTCGTCCAAATGCACTTCCCTCTTACAGGGTCCAAGGTTCCACTAGCCCCGAAGAACCAAGTCCGGCAATGGTCTGGCTAGTTAATTGTCTCTGGTTCGATCCCTTTATCAACCAGATCATTCTCAGTCTTGGCCCACTTAGGCCGGGCTACGAGGTAGCCACCTGACCCCGTGCGATGGTGATGCTTCTTCTTCGCAGCACTTTGCTTGTTTGTCGCCGACATCTTCTTACTCTTTTTCGATGTCTTGTGGGCCACAAATGCGGGCCAGTGATCTCTGATCTTCTCATATCTGCCCTTGAATTCTGGTGTCTCATTATTTTCGACAAAATTATTCAGCTCTTTCTTCCACCTCCTGAATAGTTCTGCCATCCTCTTAAGAGCAAAAGACTTGATTAATTGCTCTTTAACCGGCTTCTCTGGATTATCCTCTGGCGGTAGGGTGAAATTTGACTTCAGCTCAGTCCAAAGATCATTTTTCTGCATATCATTGACATAAGACACCTCAGGGTCTTCTGTAGCCGGCTTAAACCATTGTTGGATGCTGATCGGGATCTTGTCCCTAACCAAAACCCCGCACTGAGCAACAAATGCGCTCTTTGTTCGGAGGGGTTCAATCGGTTGGCCGTCGGGCGCAATTGCTATGATCTCAAACTTTTCATCCGAGCTCAACTTTTTCTTCGGGCCTCGTCTCTTTATCGAAGTTGTGCTCGATCCGGAGGGCCAGAAAAAAGAACAAAGACTTAATTAATATGTGTACATACCAAAACAATGAATGCATCAATTAGCTAGTCAGCAGAAGCTTAACTAATATATATACCTGGCCGGACTCGGTTCGATCACCGGAGACGTCATCACGGTCTCCTTCTTGCACCGGCATTGGGTCACCGAAGCCGTCCTCACGGTCTCCTTCTTGCACCGGCATTAGGTCACCGGAGCCATCATAATCAGCTGCTTCTAGACCATCGGTCTCGTTGAGAAACAATGAGCAGATGGCATCACTTCCTCGTGCGATTATGTCCCCCAACAACTCTTCTTGTAGTTCATCTCGGGCGGTGTCCATAGTTTCTACAAATATTGACAACATGGCAATTATTATTCAAACATGACAGATGGATACATTAGTGGCAAAAACGTAGAACTAATATTAATTAGTGGCCTCGACGCTGCTTCTCTAGGGTTTGGGGTGGCCTCGACGCTGCTTCTCTAGGGTTTGGGGTGGCCTCGACAACGCTTCAAGGATAAAAAAAGAAGAGGAAGAAGAAGAAAAAAAGAGGAGAAGAAAAAAGAGGAGAAGAAAGAAGAAAAAAAGAGGAGAAGAAAGAAGAAAAAAAGAGGAGAAGAAAGAATAGAGGAGTACTTCTCCTCTTTTTTCTTCTCCTCTTTTTTTCTTCTTCTTCCTCTTTTTTTATCGGGAACGAGGGTCGTTGAGGGTCACCGAGCGATAGAGGAAACCCTAAATAGCAAGTATCGTGGGTGTGAGATACATGTGGCCGTCGGTGTCGGACACTACATCCACGTCCCACAAGTGACGTGGGCGTCGAAGCCCGCGCCACTTGTGGGACGTGGATGTAGTGTCCGACACCGACGGCCACATGTATCTCACACCGACGATACTTTCTATTTAGGGTTTCTCCTCTACCGCTCGGCGACCCTCGACGACCCTCGTTCCCGATAAAATAAAGAGGAAGAAGAAGAAAAAAAAAGAGGAGAAGAAAGAATAGAGGAGAAGAACTCCTCTATTCTTTCTTCTCCTCTTTTTTTTCTTCCTCTTCTTTTTTTATCCTCTTCTTCCTCTCATGTTCGAGAGGATCGCCGAGGGGTCGGGAGGTTGCCTAGTGTCAAAGAATTCAACAAAACCATGTCTTCATCATTAGGCGAAAGTAACAGGTGCATGATGGTACGAAGCTCTCCAAAGTTATTTTGGAACGGAGTCCCAGATAAGATAATTCGCTTTTTGGTACAAAGTTCAGCAAGAACCTTCCAAATATCGTTATTTGGAAGGCCTTTGCTGAAATTCATACAAAAAGGCAAATTATCCTATCCGGGACACCATTCCAAAATAACTTTGGAGGACTTCGTCATGCCCTGGTTACTTCCGGCTAATGATGAAGCCATGGATTTCTTCAATACTTTGACACTAGGAAACCTCTCTCGACCCCTCGGCGATCCTCGACCCCTCGAACCCTCGACGACCCTGGACCCCTCGACCCCTTGAACCCTCGACGACCCTAGACCCCCTTTCGACCCCCTCACGTCGAAGTTATCGGGTAGGGGGTATATCGACAACGACATACCCAATACATGCATACATACATACATATCACATGCATCCATACATATATGAACAAAATTAATATCTACTAATTAACAACCTAAATAAAAAAACTAATACATATAGGAAGAAGAAGAAAAAACAAGAGAAGAAAGAATAGAGGAGAAGACTTCCTCTTCTTCCTCTCCTCTTCTTCTCCCTCTTCTTCTCCCTCTTCTTCCCCTTCTTCCCTCGACCCCCTAAACTAGTTCTCAACCCTCGACCCCCTAAACTAGTTCTCAACCCTCGACCCCCTAAACTAGTTCTCGACCCTCCCTCATGTCGAAGTTATCAGGGAGGGGGTATATCGACCCCTCCTCATGTCGAATTTATCGGGGAGGGTTATATCGACCCCCCTCCTGTCGAAGTTAACGGGGAGGGGGTATATTGACAATGACATGCATACATGGAAAAAAATGCTATCCATCTATACATACATAGCCACATACATACATACATGGAAATAATGCTATGAAAAAAAATATGAACAAAAAAATGCTATGAACAAAAAAATAATACACATAAACAAAAAATACATATATGGACAAAAAATGCTCTGAACAAAAAATAATACACATATATGAACATCTATACATACATATAGCCACATACATATATACATTATATATACGTACAAAAAAATGAAAAAAATGATAAACAGGTGGCGGCAGCTCACAGCAGCAAGGTTGACTGGCGAGGGCGACGGGGGGGGGCGGCGAGGGCGGCGGCGAGGGCGTCGGCGAGGGCGGCGGATGGCTTGGGGAGGAGGGCGGCGAGGGCGGCACGGGCTCTGGGAGGAGGGCTCGGGGACGACGGCGAGATCAGGGGCGGCGCGGGCTTGGAGACGACGGCGAGCTCGAGGGGCGGCGCGGGCTTGGGGACGACGGCGAGCTCGAGGGGCGGCGCGGGCTCGGGGGCGGCAAGGGCTCGGGGGCGGCGCGGGCTCGAGGAGCGGGCGGCGGCGACGACGAGGAGCGGGCGGTGACGGCGACGGCGACCTCGGGGCGGCGACGGCGAGCACGGGCAGCCTGGCGGCGTCGTCGGGGCGGGATCAAAGAAACTGAACCAAAATTTTCACAAGTGTGGCTTATATAGACGGAGCATTGGTCACGGTTCATGGCACAAACCGTGACCAATGCCCCCCTTTAGTCCCGGTTGGTGCCACCAACCGAGACCAAAGGCCTCTTTTCAGCAGCCCAAAGGGCGGGAAGCAGCGGCCTTTGGTCTCGGTTGGTGGCACCAACCGGGACTAAAGGGGGGCATTGGTCACGGTTTGTGCCACGAACCGTGACCAATGGCCCTCTTTAGTCCCGGTTGGTGCCACCAACCGGGACCAAAGGCCTTGTGCGGCTGCTGCGTCGAAAGTTTAGTCCCACCTCGCTAGTTGAGAGGGGTGCGCAGTGGTTTATAAGCCCCACTGTCGCACCCCTCTCGAGCTCCTCTCCATTGCAGGCTTACGGGCCTAATTGTCACTGTTATGCCTGTGGGCCTACTGGGCCTCCTGCGGGCCTGAATCCTGGCCCTTGGATGGGTTTCTAGTCGTATTCAAGCCGTGGGGGCCCAGTAGGTGGCATTTTTTTGTTTTTTTTGTTGCTTTATTTATTTTCTTTTGTTTTTTGCTTTATTTTTGTAATTCTTTATGCTTTTAGTTTTAGAAAAATTATAATCTTTTTGTTAATGCCATTAGTTTTCAAATTTGAAAACACTTTTTTTGTTTTTTTGTTTTCTTTGTTGCTTTATTTATTTTATTTTGTTTCTACTTACAACAAAATACTTATTGTTGCTATTTTTTCCAGTTTTTTTGTTTTGTTTTCTGCATTATTTATTTTCTTTTGTTTTTTGCTTTATTTTTTTATTCTTTTTGCTTTTAGTTTTAGAAAAATTATAAACTTTCTGTTAGTGCCATTAGTTTTCAAATTTGAAAACACTTTTTTAGTTTTTTTTGTTTTCTTTGTTGCTTTATTTATTTTATTTTGTGATTAACTTTACTATAAAAATAGTTTTTTCCTGTTTTTTTTGATTTGTTTTTTGCATTATTTATTTTCTTTTGTTTTTTGCTTTAATTTTTAATTCTTTTTGCTTTTAGGTTAGCAAAATTATAAACTTTCTGTTAGTGCCATTATTTTTAGAAAAATTATAAACTTTCTGTTAGTGCCATTAGTTTTCAAATTTGAATAGTTAAAATTTGAATTCTTTGAAAATTGTTTGAATCACAAGTTTGTGATTAACTTACTAAAAAAAATGAGAATAGATGCGCTTATAGAGAAAATTCAACCTAAATTCCTAGTAAATTTTTATGAATTTCAGAGAAATTCACTATGAATTTAGGTTAAACTTTTCTCTATTAGGGCATCTATTTTCACTTTGAGAGGACCTCAACAAGGCAGAGAGGGAAGGGCTTATAAACCGGTGTGAGCCCCCTTCGGTTGGCGAGGTGGGACTAAACTCTGCTCGCCACGAGGACCAACCCTTTAGTTCCGGTTTGTGGCACAAACCGGGACTAATGGTCATGGGCCAGGGGCGAGGAGCAAAATTATAAACTTTCTGTTAGTGCCATTAGTTTTAGAAAATTGAAAGTTGGCATGGGCCAGGGACTAATGGTCATGGTATTACGAGGGCCGAACCATAAGACATGAAAGCATTTCAAATGAACTCTGAAAAAGTTGAAAGTTGGCATGGTATCATAATTTCACCCACATAGCATGTGCATGTACAAAACGGACAATGGTAGCATGTTCGTGTGTTACAAAGTTGGCATGGTATCATCATAATAGTTGCGGGAGAAAGTCTTCACTTTTTCTTCGCTTGTGTCATTTTCTTATTGCGCCGTAACCATGGATAATCTTCATTGTTTATCAGGATGCTTGGGCCAGCCTTGACATTGAAGGGAGGAAGTTCATGAAACTTTTCATAATCTTCAGACATGTCTGTCTTGCCGTCCACTCCCAGGATGTCCCTTTTTCCTGAAAGAACTATGTGGCGCTTTGGCTCATCGTATGATGTATTCGCTTCCTTATCTTTTCTTTTTCTCGGTTTGGTAGACATGTCCTTCACATAGATAACCTGTGCCACATCATTGGCTAGGACGAACAGTTCGTCAGTGTACCCAAGATTTTTCAGATCCACTGTTGTCATTCCGTACTATGGGTCTACCTGTACCCCGCCGCCTAACAGATTGACCCATTTGCACTTAAACAAAGGGACCTTAAAATCAGGTCCGTAGTCAAGTTCCCATATGTCCACTATGTAACCATAATATGTGTCCTTCCGCTCTCGGTTGCTGCATCAAAGCGGACACCGCTGTTTTGGTTGGTGCTCTTTTGATCTTGGGCGATCGTGTAAAATGTATTCCCATTTATCTCGTATCCTTTGTAAGTCAATACAGTCAAAGATGGTCCCCTGGACAACAAGTACAACTCATCACAAACAGTGTTGTCACCTCTGAGACGTGTTTCCAACCAACTGCTGAAAGTCCTGATGTGTTCACATGTAATCCAGTCGTCGCACTGCTCCGGGTGTTTGGAGCGCAGACTGTTCTTGTGTTCATCGACATACGGGGTCACCAAGGTAGAGTTCTGTAGAACTGTGTAGTTTGCTTGAGACCAAGAATATCCGTCCCTGCATATTATTGAGTCTCTTCCAAGAGTGCCTTTTCCAGTCAGTCTCCCCTCATACCGCGATTTAGGGAGACCTATCTTCTTAAGGCCAGGAATGAAGTCAACACAAAACCCGATAACATCCTCTGTTTGATGGCCCATGGAGATGCTTCCTTCTGGCCTAGCGCGGTTACGGACATATTTCTTTAGGACTCCCATGAACCTCTCAAAGGGGAACATATTGTGTAGAAATACGGGCCCCAGGATGACAATCTCGTCGACTAGATGAACTAGGACGTGCGTCATGATATTGAAGAAGGATGGTGGGAACACCAGCTCGAAACTGACAAGACATTGTGCCACATCACTCCTTAGCCTTGGTACGATTTCTGGATCGATCACCTTCTGAGAGATTGCATTGAAATGCACATAGCTTCACAATGGCTAATCGGACGTTTTCCGGTAGAAGCCCCCTCAATGCAACCGGAAGCAGTTGCGTCATAATCACGTGGCAGTCATGAGACTTTAGGTTCTGAAATTTTTTTCTCTGGCATATTTATTATTCCCTTTATATTCGACGAGAAGCCAGTCGTGACCTTCACACTGAGCAGGCATTCAAAGAAGATTTCTTTCTCTTCTTTCGTAAGAACGTAGCTGGCAGGACCTTTATACTACTTCGGAGGCATGCCGTCTTTTTCGTGCAAACGTTGCAGGTCCTCCCGTGCCTCAGGTGTATCTTTTGTCTTCCCATACACGCCCAAGAAGCCTAGCAGGTTCACGCAAAGGTTCTTCGTCACGTGCATCACGTCGATTGAGGAGCGGACCTCTAGGTCTTTCCAGTAGGGTAGGTCCCAAAATATAGATTTCTTCTTCCACATGGGTGCGTGTCCCTCAGCATCATTCGGAACAGCTAGTCCACCGGGACCCTTTCCAAAGATTACGTAGTGTAAATCATTGACCATAGCAAGCACGTGATCACCGGTGCGCATGGCGGGCTTCTTCCGGTGATCTGCCTCGCCTTTGAAATGCTTGCCTTTCTTTCGACATTGATGGTTGGTCAGAAGAAATCGACGATGGCCCAGGTACACATTCTTCCTGCATTTGTCCAGGTATATACTTTCAGTGTCATCTAAACAGTGCGTGCATGCGTGGTATCCTTTGTTTGTCTGTCCTGAAAGGTTACTGAGAGCGGGCCAATCGTTGATGGTCACGAACAGCAACGCCTTAAGGTTAAATTCCTCCTGTCTGTGCTCATCCCACGTACGTACACCGTTTCCATTCCACAGCTGTAAAAGTTCTTCAACTAATGGCCTTAGGTACACATCAATTTCGTTGCCGGGTTGCTTAGGGCCTTGGATGAGAACTGGCATCATAATGAACTTCCGCTTCATGCACATCCAAGGACGAAGGTTATACATAATTAGAGTCACGGGCCAGGTGCTGTGATTGCTGCTCTGCTCCCCGAAAGGATTAATGCCATCCGCGCTTAAAGCAAACCATACATTCCTTGGGTCCTTTGCAAACTCATCCCAGTACTTTCTCTCGATTTTTCTCCACTGCGACCCGTCAGCGGGTGCTCTCAACTTCCCATCTTTCTTTCGGTTCTCACTATGCCATCGCATCAACTTGGCATGCTCTTCGTTTCTGAACAGACGTTTCAACTGTGGTATTATAGGAGCATACCACATCACCTTCGCAGGAACCCTCTTCCTGGGGGGCTCGCCGTCAACATCACCAGGGTCATCTCGTCTGATCTTATACCGCAATGCACCGCATACCGGGCATGCATTCAGATCCTTGTATGCACCGCGGTAGAGGATGCAGTCATTAGGGCATGCATGTATCTTCTCCACCTCCAATCCTAGAGGGCATACGACCTTCTTTGCTACGTATGTACTGTCGGGCAATTCATTATCCTTTGAAAGCTTCTTCTTCAATATTTTCAGTATCTTCTCAAATCCTTTGTCAGCCACAGCATTCTCTGCCTTCCACTGCAGCAATTCCAGTATGGTACCGAGCTTTATGTTGCCATCTTCGCAATTGGGGTATAACCCTTTTTTATGATCCTCTAACATGCGATCGAACTTCAGCTTCTCCTTTTGACTTTCGCATTGCGTCCTTGCATCGACAATGACCCGGTGGAGATCATCATCATCGGGCACATCGTCTGGTTCCTCTTGATCTTCAGCAGCTTCACCCGTTGCAGCATCATTGGCCACATCGTCTGGTTCCTCTTGATCTTCACCAGCTCCCCCCGTTGCAGCATCACCGTATTCAGGGGGCACATAGTTGTCATCGTACTCTTCTTCTTCGTCGTCTTCCATCATAACCCCTATTTCTCCGTGCTTCGTCCAAACATTATAGTGTGGCATGAAACCCTTGTAAAGCAGGTGGGAGTGAAGGATTTTCCGATTAGAGTAAGACCTCGTATTCCCACATTCAGTGCATGGACAACACATAAAACCATTCTGCTTGTTTGCCTCAGCCGCATCGAGAAACTCATGCACGCCCTTAATGTACTCGCGGGTGTGTCTGTCACCATACATCCATTGTCGGTTCATCATCACATTAATATATAATTAATAGAAGTTCATCATCACATTAAAACCAAAGTGCATACATAGTTCTCATCTAACAACATATAGCTCTCCAGAGCATCTAATTAATTAAACCATACATTGAAACTATGTAAAACATTTCAATGCGAAAACAAATGCGATCATAATCGCAACCAAGGTAACAATTGATCCAACGGCATAATGATACCAAGCCTCGGTATGAATGGCATATTTTCTAAGCTTTCTAATCTTCAAGCGCATTGCATCCATCTAGATCTTGTGATCATCGACGACATCCGCAACATGCAACTCCAATATCATCTTCTCCTCCTCATTTTTTTTATTTTTTCCTTCAACAAATTGTTTTCTTCTTCAACTAAATTTAACCTCTCGACAATAGGGTCGGTTGGTATTTCTGATTCACATACATCCTACATAAATAAAATCTATGTCACGTTGGTCGGCATAATTTTCATAAACAATAAATGAACCCATAGTTATAAAGATAATATATATACCACATCCGAATCATAGACAGGACGAGGGCCGACGGGGGCGGATACCAAAACCATCGCACTATACAAGATGCAATAATAAAAGTAAGAAAACAATACAAGTATCTATGTAAACATACAAGTAAGAATATTTTTCCTTTCAGAAAGAAGATAAAACAAGAGGCTCACCACGGTGGTGCCGGTGATGAGCTCGGCGCGGGTGATCGACGGCGGTGAAGACGGGGACGGGGCTTGACGGACCGCTAAACCTAGACAAATATTATGGAAAATGGAGTTTGGAGGTCGAGCTTGGAGAGGAGAAAGCTTAAGTAGTGTGGCTCGGGAATTCCATCGAACACCTTGTGTGCATAGGAGGTGAGCTAGAGCACCACCAAGCCCTCTCCCCCTCGGCTAGAGAAAAACAGAGCACTGGGGTGCTCTGCTCGCGAGCAAGGGGTATATATAGGCACCTCATTGGTCCCAGTTGGTGACATGAGCCGGGACTAAAGGGGAGCCTTTGGTCCCAGTTCAAGCCACCAACCGGGACCAATGGTGGTGGGACAAGAGCGAGGCCCATTGGTCCCAGTTCATCCCACCAACCAGGACCAAAAGGTCCAGATGAACCGGGACCAATGGCCCACGTGGCCCGGCCAGCCCCCTAGGCTCACGAACCGGGACCAATGCCCACATTGGTCCCGTTTCTGGACTAAACCGGGACTAATGGGCTGACCCGGCCTGGACCAAAGCCCTGTTTTCTACTAGTGTTTCCTCTTGAATTGCTTCTATGCGGTCCTCTGTTAGGAGCTTCTCCCGCACCTCTTTGAATTGTTAAGAAGGAGATAAATATGCATGTGTATTAGTTGTGCGACTAGATATCGATAATGGTGTAAAAATTGTGAATAGTATTGTGACAAACGTACCCACTCCTGTCTTTGAGATTTGCTCTTTTGGGACGCCATCATGCGAATGTTCTTGCAAACGTAGTATGCACATAGATTATTCCCCGGCGCCTACTTCAGGGCCTTTACGAGAATGGAATTTGATCAGATAATAATTAATCAAGCATGATAATTAAAGAGATGGCAGCTAGCTAGTACTACTTAATTACTTACCTGGGGTCGATACCATTTCAGATTTTGTTTCCATGGGCCTGGAGTGACCCTGATGAACTTTGCCCAAGCCCTGCCCGCCGACAAAGAAAATGAATAAATGGGTTATTAAATAGTTGTTATCAGGAAATGACGAACTAATTAAATAGGCCGAGATATAGTTAATAATGATTGAAATTACCTGTTGACTATCCCCTTCACGATGGTGTAGTCACTTGTTTTCTTAAGTAGTGAGTCTAGCACTAGTAGAAAAAGGGTCAAACGTGAAGCACATTAGTGCCGGTTTGAATTTGAGCCGACACTAATGGTACCATTAGTGCCGGTTCGAACGGCTATGCATTAATGCCGGTTCGTGTTGAACCTTTAGTACCGGTTCGTGGCACGAACCGGTACTAAAGGGGTGATGGCAGGCTGGCGTCAGGCCGGGGCCCCACGATCACCTTTAGTACCGGTTCGTGTCACAAACCGGTACTAAAGGGCTAACCTTCAGTACCGGTTTGTGCCACGAACCGGTACTAAAGGGGTCTGACCTATAGTACCGGTTTGTGACACAAACCGGCACTATAGGGCAATTTTCAAACTCTACCCCCCCCACCCCCCCGTGTGTCGCCATTTCAGTTCTGAAAAAATCAAAAGAAAATGATAAAAACTTCAAAAAATAAAATCCTTCGAGAGGTAGTTATATTACTACATCTACTAGTTACGAAAATTTGAAAACTTAAATTTGGACATGTTTTGCAAAAAGTGTAGGGAAAATGTAAAACGGCTATAACTTTTGCATACGATGTCGGAAAAAAACATATAATATATCAAAAAATTCAGCACAAAAATACGCATCCGATGGAGACCGCCTATGGCCTGTTTGCAATTTTTTAGAATCCTCAAATTCCAAAAGGAAAAAAAGATATGGTCAAATTTAAGTTTTTTTAAAAAAAATTGTTAAATCTGGTCAAACTACTTATTCAAGAAGTATTAATGTTACTACATAATTATTCAAGAATATTAGTGTTACTAAATAATTATTTCAATTTTTTGAATTTTGGTCAAACTATGGTCAAATTGTGGTCAAACTATGGTCAAACTGTGGTCAAACTATGGTCAAACTTATTCAAGAAATATTAGTGTTACTAAATAATTACTGTTTTTTAGAATAATAGTTTCATACTCAAACAGTGAAATGTGTGACGTCATGCTCAAGCTAAACTCCTGAGGGTTAATAGGATTGGCATCTTACTATTGTCAGGAAAACAACAAGTGCAGACTTGGAAACGAGGGAGAATAGAACCCGAAAGTTAAGCGTGCTCGGGCTGGAGTAGTGAGAGGGATGGGTGACCGGTCGGGAAGTTAGATGATTTGGAATGAGTTATCCACACTTGAGCAGTTAAGAGAGGTGATTAGAGATTAATCACCAAATAATTCAGAAAAATTAAAACCAACCGGTACTAAAGGTCCCCCATACCAGGGCGCGAGCTCACGCCACGTGGTGAAACTTTAGCGCCGGTTCGTGCCGAACCGGTACTAAACGGGGGGCTTTAGTGCCCACCAATTAGTGCCGGTTATGGAACCGGCACTAAAGGCCCTTACGAACCGGTTTTAAAGCTCTGTTTTCTACTAGTGTAGTACTTCAATTGTTCCTTCATCAACTTTAATGATTAACAAGATCCAGTGAAATCTGCATGCACACACGTTTGCATGTCTTAATTAAGCGGGCATATGTAAGCAAAAACATGCATGTAGCTAGCTATTAGGCAAAAACAAAATTTGTAGTACAAGACATTGTGACTCACTCGAAGTTGTAAGGAAGTAGTATATCTTCATTGTATTTGGGGCGCTTGAAGAACTCTAGCATGCTTTCCTCTACACTTTTTTCGTAATATGAATCTATTTTCCATGTGTATTCATTAATGGTATTTGGGTCAACGAACCCAATGCCATAGCGTCCACCTTTTTTCATTTCATAAATCTTCATCCTGCATAATACCACAGAAAAGAATATATTGAGGATAATTACAAGTAATGATTGATCAAAATGATCACTAAAGCTAGCTTGAGACTTAAATTACAGAAAGAAATCACTTACGGACAATAGCAACTGACGATAGATTTGTCGAGTGCGTCTTGATTGTATAGCTGAAATAGTTCTGAATACTCAACGGTCACAGCTTTCTCATGGTAGTAATGATCCTTCTTGACATTCACCATGAGGGACTCTCGATTGGAAATCTTGGTAATGTCCATGTACCATTGATGCAATTCATACATTCTCATTGGGAGCTTATTGACCTCGTCTGGCTCGACCAAAGGTTGGCCCCGGACATATTTCCGTTTTATTTCCTCCTCTAGTCGGAGACATGTGCTCGATATCGAGGAGTTGTCCAACAGTGATCCCGATCGTTTCAGCCTGCGCAATATGCTCCTCGGTCATTACCACATCTCCCACCCCGGGAACGTTAACGGTTTTCCCACAATAATATTGGGCGCACCTACTCTCATGTGTTGTTGGCACAACAAGCGGGGGGATTGATTGCGCCGCCTGTTCTCCCAGCTGGGGAACGATTTTACCGCTCCTTTTGTCAGCTGATTTGCTCGAGCTCGAGCTCGCCTCTTTCTGTAGACGTGCTCGATTTAACTTCTTGATGTGGCGCTCATAGTCTGTGTCAACAGGCTTGGGAGCTGGTGCTCTAGCCATACGAATGAAGTGGTCAATCTTTTCCACAGGCACTTTCTCCCTTGGCAGTGGTGGCGGTTTCGGTGCAAAATGGGCTTCCACCTCGGCATTCGATATGGCTTCGTTTTCCTCCTCGGACTTGTCATAAGGCCTCTGCGAAAGAGGCGCGAGGCTTGGACCATATTGAAATCGCTTGCCTCCGCCTGTACCTCCAGTACTACCTCGACTTGTACCGCTACGCACCATAGCTGAGGCGGCTCTCTTCCGTGATTGCTGAGGCGGCGAAGACAGCTGACGTGGCTGAGTTGAAGGAGGAGTGTCCTGAAGCTGTGTCGGACTTGGAGGAGGAGTGGCCTGAAGCTGTGCCGGACTTGGAGGAGGAGTGGCCAGACGCTTTGCCGGACTTGGAGGAGGAGGAGTGGCCTGAAGCTGTGCCGGACTTGGAGGAGGAGTGGCCTGACGCGTTGGTGGACTTGGAGGAGCGCACTACCAGAAATATGCCCGTTCATGACAAAAATATAACGACCATGGTTTATTGGTCATAGATCAGTGACCAAAATTGACGAAATGGTCAAGGGCTGACCAGAGGGGTCCAAACCCCCCACCATTGTGACAATATCTGTCAAAAAGGTCATCGCCGCATCACGTCAATTGGTCATAAAATGTATAGCACTATCCATGGCCATATTTTGGGTCCACCTTAACCAAATTAATATGTTCATAGGCCCAAGTAAGGGTGGGTGAGTAGGCACGTCAACAATTTTGCCTATGTGTCATGTATACATGTAATAATTTTGTTTATGTGTCAGCCATGCGTGTCAAATCAACCTACGCGTGCAGGACCAACGTGGTATATCTACACCCGACAGGTGTTAAAAAATGCAAGGGCTTCGCTTTTATAGTTTTTTGTTTACTTTCAATTAAAAAACTTTAAAATAGTTGGAGGATTCAAATTTGCTTCAACCCTTTTGTAATTTTTTAAGGATTATCAATACTATTTCATATCCAAATAAAAAAAGATCTTTAGGAGTTGTGTATATATGGGTCATACTGTTGATATTTGTCGTTTCATGAATATTCATTTTTAACACGATTCCATTTGAAAAAATATCAAAAATCAAAACCTTATGCAATATAAGCTGACCATTAGGCCCATATAATTCAAGTTAATTTTCTACGTAATACTTCCTCCGTCTCATAATGTAACCGTCTCATAACGTAAGATGTTTTTTGCCATACATTATGAGACGGAGGAAGTAGCAAAATAGAATACTTTTTTGCCAATAAGAACATAATACCTTTTTCTTCTACACTAGTGGCACTAGTAGTTTTTATCGAACGCTCTAACTACTGCTAAACAGTTATATGATCATGCCAACTCATTTCCTAATAAAGGCTCGCGCCATATGTCCACCAAATTTTCAGCTCGTGCCAAATTTCCGAGCCTATTTTTCTGCAAATCGATTACCCGCGCGCGTCTTCTCGGCCCAAACCAGAGCAGCCCATGTCATATAAAATGTATGAAACCCTAACTCCTCCCGAATCCCCTCTAGTGCCGCCACCCCCTCCCCTTGCCCCGGGTCTGGCACTCTCCCACGAGGCCACGACCCCCTCCCCTCCTCCTCGTCCTGCCTCGATCTGGCCAGATCCATCCAATCCACACACGGATCTGGCCTAACCATCCTGCGGCTGCGGCGGCAGGTCACCAGGACGGCGGTGGGAATAGACCTCGACGGCGGCGGGTACCTAGAATCGTTGTTGCACCAGCCGCGCGCGTCACAACGGAGGGCGGGGCTTGATGGATCACCGCCTTGCCGATGTGGTCGCTGCCGCCTCTGCCGGAGCAGCGAACGTTGTGCTTGTCGCTAGACCAGCGGGTGCTGGGTGAGCCGCATCGCTTGACTGGGTCAACTCCAATGGCCACGGCGTCGGAGGCGATGCGGCGCCGGACGATCGGCCCGTGTGGCGGGCGGCGGTGCTCGCAGTGGCAAAGGACATGCGTGTGCAAGCCCCCCCTCCCCTTGCCCCGGGTCTGGCACTCTCCCACGAGGCCACGACCCCCTCCCCTCCTCCTCGTCGTGCCTCGATCTGGCCAGATCCATCCAATCCACACACGGATCTGGCCTAACCATCCTGCGGCTGCGGCGGCAGGTCACCAGGACGGCGGTGGGAACAGACCTCGACGGCGGCGGGTACCTAGAATCGTTGTTGCACCAGCCGCGCGCGTCACAACGGAGGGCGGGGCTTGATGGATCACCGCCTTGTCGATGTGGTCGCTGCCGCCTCTGCCGGAGCAGCGAACGTTGTGCTTGTCGCTGGACCAGCGGGTGCTGGGTGAGCCGCATCGCTTGACTGGGTCAACTCCAATGGCCACGGCGTCGGAGGCGATGCGGCGCCGGACGATCGGCCCGTGTGGCGGGCGGCGGTGCTCGCAGTGGCAAAGGAGATGCGTGCGCAAGCCCCCCCCCCCCCCCCCCCCCCCGGAATCCTGTGTACGCGGCCAAGATGACCACGCCGCTCGTAGCCACGTCTGGGCCATCCGCACTATCGTCCTCGCCTTAGAGTTCAGCATCGGTCAGTCTCTTTCTTTTCTTTCTGAGCACTATTGATCGATGAAGGTGTTTGTGGCTGCTCAAATTAATATCTGAATGTGCCAAATCTGCTGCTATGTATAGGAACTAAAACCTGCCGCTCTGAAGGTGCCAGTGTTGGTGAGGGAATTTATCAATGGTGGGTTCAGTACAGTATCTGCTGCTATGTTATTTGCAGCCAGAGAAGATATATGTTCATGCCATTTTCTTAACTGTGTCACTCGTTTGCAGCTAGTGTACAAACAAACAAATTATAGGCATGCATGAGTAGTGCACGGACGCATGTTAGTGTATCTTACCAGAGATGGACAAAGTCTTTTTGCGTAATTATGCCTGAACGTGCATGGTAAGAACAAAATCCTGACTGATTATTGATAGAGCAAGTAGATACTCTCATCACTGAGAAAAATCTTGTTTAGTTGAGAGTGTTCCATGGGAACCCTCAGTCAGTGTAGCAGCACGGACATGTATAATCAACTTCTCTGCACCAGCTGAGCTAGTGTCTTACTGACTTCCAAGTCATAAACAATGTCAATAATGTTGATAAGTGCCAGCTGCAAATAATCTGCAAACACCACAACAGGCTTTCCCTTGTAGCAATGTCCTTTTATATTCATATAATCCTTACCTAATCAAATTGTCGTATCCCCGTATGCTAGAGGACGAGTTTAGTCAGGCCAGCAACAATGCGGAACTACATAATTAAATAACCTGATATGAACTGTGAGCACATGATGATTGTGTGGGTGCAAATAAATGGAAGTCGAAATGCTTTTGGCTGCGACTTACTATTCCTTAGCCTATATGCATGTCTTAGTTAAACTTGAAAATCATTGTTTTCTCCTATGATGTTATGTGATTCAGTAATAAATTAGTAGACTCGAATATTTCTTGTTTTGATTAGTCTTTTGGAAAATATGACCTTCATTGAATACTCTACTCTTTATATGTCGCTCAAGGGTTCCTCGTCGTATCTTTTGTTCTTGTTTTTGTTCAATCTGCATTTATATGTTAGTCTAGTTATTAGATTGATTTTAGAATGTTCATCCAACTTTTGTTGATCTAAGAAACATCTTGCATGCTATAGAAGTCATATTAGCTAAACTTGGCTTGTAGTTTTCTCTATGAAAGTGGTTATATTTTGATTTTTATCTTTTGGTTTGCTACAGTGGAATGCTCATCACCTCATAGGGAAGATCTGAACCAAGTGAATGCAAGGATTTTTTGGCAATGTCTAGCTCAATCTCACCTTCGAGAAAATGTAATATTTTTCCTCCGGAGTTAGTCTAAACTATCCAGGTTGTATGCTACTACTGAGATCCCATCAAGGTAACGCTCTTCCCCCACATCTTAATCTGCAAAAAAAGTATAAACAAGATTCAAGTGAGCGGTCTTCATGGGGTTGCTTATTCGTATTATTTGTTCATGTGCTTCATTTTGTAATTCCAGTCAAGTAAAGGCTATAGAAACATGCTACCCTCAAACTGAAGTTTTGCATCCATGTTAATATTTAATGCAAATTGCCAAGACTCTTCTGGGAGGATTATGTTTATCTCTGTAACTAGCTGTTAGCATTTTCCTGTTCAACAATAAAGGTCGACATCACTACAGGAAATGGTTCTGATTGTTACTCTTTCGATTCAAACTCATGAATTAAGTTAAAGTCTACATATGAGGTTGTGTTTCAGCCATGCATACTTTGTGTGCATGTGTTGTTTGTGTTGAGTTTGGTTTGGTGGTATATGACCTGTGTTGTGTTGTGGTGCTCATGTCGGTGTTGTTTATTTTACTGTGTTAAAGATATATGATTCACATCTCTTCATGTTGGAAGTTATTAATGTGAGTTTTTTTTTGCACAAAGTGTTGAGCTAACACAAGAATAATCTTGCAATTCCTGAAATTTCTATGGGAGCATGTATTATTCTTGTGTTAATTGCTGAATGTAAAACCTCCATTTATCTTTTGTTTGCTCATATTTTGTGTGCTTTCTTATGTTTGATTGTTCCAATTACCAGGATGATCTGAAGCACTCAAAAGAAGCGAAGGGCAGAAGAAGCTTCGTTTCTCATTGATGTTATGTGTGATCAACTAAAATTTGGCCATCTCGTCCAATCTTTGTAGAACTATGTTGTTGTGCACCTGTGCACTTGTTGGGTCTTTTTGTTGTGCACTTGCACTTGTAGCATTATTTTGCTGTGCACTTGTTGGACCTTGGACCTTGCTGTGTAGAGGAGTTAATGGATGATGTATTGTATTTCATGTGATGTGTTACTGAAATGAAATATACAATTTATCTGCAATATCGTATTCTGTTGTACTTGTTTTCATATGTGAGATATGCATGCTTCTGAAAATAATGCATCAGCCCAAATAAATCAGACCATTTCAATAAAAAAAGGTATTGGGCCAGGCCCATGTAGGCTAGATTGGTGGACTGGGCTATGAAATTTATGATGATTCCATTTGGTCACTAACAATGCCACGTTAGCTCAGCCACGTCAGATCCTACATGGCTCGGCCAAGTGGGTAGTGACCTTTCTGAAATTTTGGTCATCAGTCTAGCTATGACCAAAATTCCAAAAAGGTCAAGTTTGTTCGTTCTTGACGACCAACTGTTGACCTTCTGAATTTGGTCAAAAAAGGTCAATAAATGATAAATATGACGAATCAACGACCAAAATGGGGAGTCATAATTGACTGTATTTCTTGTAGTGGCGGGAGTCTGCTGACTCGGTGGCGGACTTCAACGAGGAGTCGGATGACGCGGTGTCGGTGGCCTTCGAAAGATGATGCAATCCTTTCTCCATAGGATGATATGATGGTTGGCCTCTCCCAGTGTGTGCTCATCATCACCTCCAGGAATGTCAAGCTCTAGCCCCAAATATTGGTCCACCACCTCATGAACCAAGACACGAGCATAGCCCGCTGGAATCGGGTTGCAATGGAAGGTTGCCTTGGGGGGATTTGTAAAAGCAAGGGCGTCCGCCACCTTCATGGATATGTTCTTCATTTTGAAGTGTAGCTCGCAGTTAGTGTTCTCCATGATGTCATCCACTGGGTAGCTATCCACAATGTGTCGCCCGGGGCGGAACCCATGCTGCTTCTCGGCATGGATGGGATGGTGCTATCCAATGGTGGATCATCCGCTAGCTGCTGAGACCCCCTTTGCTGGCTAAGTGAGTCGATCTGCTCCTGCTGCCGCTGGAATTTGACTGCCAAGTCCGCGTGCGCTGATTCTAGGCCTTGAAGGCGTTCATAGTCTAGCTTCCTCTGCTCCTCCTCCATCTTTCTCTTCTTCTCCTCCGCAATCTTCTTTCTCGCACGGATTCTGTAGTCGGCGTTCCAGTCCGAAAACCCCTCATACCACGGAATAGCGCCCATGCCTCGTGTTCTTCCCGGGTGTTCAGGATTTCCCAGGGCACGCGTGAGCTCGTCGTTCTCTCTGTTGGGCTCGAACACCCCCGATCGAGCCTCTTCTATTGCAACAAGTAGCTTATCTTTGGCTATGTCCAGACATGCCTTCTTCGAAACTTTGCCTGTCTTCGGGTCCAACTCCCCCCATGCGCATAGAACCAAGTCCTGCACCGGGGAGGGGGGGGGGGGCAGCTCAATGTTTCTGGAGTGACACCTGCATCCAGCATCTCTTTCTCAGACTTATCCCACTTAGGCATTCCCACCGCATAGCCACCTGGCCCCAGCTTATGGAACTTATCCTTTTTTGCGGCATTGGCCTTGTTTATTCTCGACTGTTCCTTAGATAATTCCGAATCCTTGAATTTCATGAAATCGTCCCAATGAGCACTTTGCTTCTCTAGTGTTCCCTCGAATACTGGAGTCTTCCTTCTTCCCTTGACGTACTTGGCCCATTCACGAATCTTGTGGTTCTTGAATGCAACCGCCATCTTCCTCAAAGCAGCGTCCTTGACTTTCTCCACATCTGCATCTATGAAATGATCTAGTAGGGTGAAATATTCCATGAGCATTTCCCAAAGTAGAAGTTTTTGTCTGTCGTCGACAAAAGTAACTCCTGGACGTGGCTTTGCTGGCTCTCTCCATTCTTGAAGGGGGATCGGGAGTTGGTCCTTCACAAGGACTCCGCACTGATGAATGAACTTGTCCGCAATCTTCTTAGGCGCTAATGCTTCGCCATTAGGTTTGATGGCCTCGATATTGTACTTTACGCCCTCCTTCAACTTTTTGTTCGGGCCTCGTTTCCTGTTGCCTGAAGATTTGCTCGATCCGGATGGCTGAAAGAAGAAAGATTGATTTGTTAATATATCTTCAAGTCATTTAAAACATGTGATGATCGCCAGATGCTTGCTTATATAAATATATATATACCTCGCCGGTCTTTGTTGTTTCAAGATCAACATTTTCTTCGTCATGTTCATAGTTCATGACTTCATCAATTCGGTCCTCGCGATCGAATATCATATCACCCTCCCCGGTGTTGTAGATATCCAGAGCCGTCATAATATTCTTCATTCTGATCATCATCTGGCCCGCGAGGATTGCGTATGATATTGAACAGGGCCTCTTCTCCCAAAGAACCTGCCAGAGTAATCTAGGCGGTGGACAACTAAAGTGAAGGAACCATCACTGGATCATAGCTCGGGTGATCTCCCCAAAGAACCTGCCAGGTATTGGAGAACCTGACGTCCATAGTAGCCATGTAGCGATGGACGTGCTCGTCCTCCTCCCTGACACGGCGACGTACCACCTCCGGTGGGGCCAGCTCCCTCTGCACCGAAAGTGGCCCACGCGAACGCCACCAAGGGAGATGAGGGTCGACGACGGGACCCGGGGCCGGGTTCCTCACCAAGCGTCGCGCCCCTGAAGGTAGCACCTCCCAGTGCCAGCCTGACGGATCCCAGTCCCGACATGGGTCCTCTGAAGCAGGACGTCGTCGCGAACGGATCGACGGCGAGGATGCGCGCCAGGCATCGTCGACAACAAATACTATATGCTGCAAAAGTAAAGTAACATTTTTTAAATGATGGATTGTGATTTCATATATGCAAATTCTAAATTTTATAACTAAAACTAACATTTCTAATATTTCTATAACTAAAACTAACATTTCTAATATTTCTATAACTAAAAAACATTTCTATATAACTAACATTTCTATATAACTAACATTTCTAATATAACTAACATTTCTATATAACTAACATTTCTAATATTTCTATATAACTAACATTTCTATAACTAAAACTAACATTTCTAATAATTCTATAACTAAAAAACCAGAAAGATTGCTAACAATTCTATAACAATGTGTGTGTGTGTGTGTGTGTGTGGTTGGCGGCCGGGGAAGGAGCTCACCGGCGAGGCGTGACAACAGTGGGCGGCGACAGGGATGGGGACGGAGACGGAGACGGGGACGGGGCGGCGACGACGGGGATGGGGCGGCGACGATGGGGACGGGGACGGGCCGGGCGGGGACGACGGGGCGGGGCCCGGTGACGGGGCGCGGCGACGGGGACGACGGGGACGGGGACGGTGACGAACGGCGACGGGGGCGGCGACGAGGGGCAGCGGTGACGGGGTAGAGGAGAAAGAAGTAGGGAGAGATGAGAAACTGACAATTTTTTGAAGTGTTTTCTTATATAGAACCCATCTTTAGTACCGGTTGGAGCCACCAACCGGTACTAAAGGTCTGTTTTGTCCAGGCGAAGCGGCGGGAACCGCACCCCCTTTAGTACCGGGTCGTGCCGCCAACCAGTACTAAAGGCCCCCCCTTTAGTACCGGTTGGAGCCACGACCCGGTACTAAAGGGTGTGCGCTGCCAGGCGAGGGGCGCAAAAGTTTAGTCCCACCTCGCTAGCCGAGGGGCACTCGCACCTGCTTATAAGCCCCGCCGTCGCTGCTGTCTCGAGCTCCTCTCTTAAGTAGGCCTTCTGGGCCTACCTCTGCTGCGATGCCCTGTTGGGCCTACTGGGCTAGCGGGCCTGCATCCTGGCCCAACTAGAATTTGGGTTTCTAGTCGTATGCAGGCCGCTGTGGCCCAGTAGGTGGGCTTTTTTCTTATTTTTTTGCTTTATTTATTTTTGTTTTATTTATTTTTGAGTTGTTTTTTGCTGTATTTAGAGTTGTCTTATTGGGGAACGTAGCAGAAATTTAAAATTTTCTACGCATCACCAAGATCAATCTATGGAGTAATCTAGCAACGAGGGGAAGGAGAGTGCATCTACATACCCTTGTAGATCGCTAAGCGGAAGCGTTCAAGTGAACGGGGTTGATGGAGTCGTACTCGTCGTGATCCAAATCACCGATGATCCTAGTGCCGAACGGACGGCACCTCCACGTTCAACACACGTACAGCCCGGTGACGTCTCCTACGCCTTGATCCAGCAAGGGGAGAAGGAGAGGTTGGGGAAGACTCCATCCAGCAGCAGCACGACGGCGTGGTGGTGGTGGAGGAGCGCGGGACTCCAGCAGGGCTTCGCCAAGCACTACGAGAGACGAGGAGGGAGAGGGGTAGGGTTGTGCCAACAGGGGAGGAACTTCATCTGTTGGGTTGCCCCTTTGCCTCCACTATATATAGGGGGAGAGGGAGGGCTGCGCCCCCACCTAGGGTTTCCACCCTAGGGGTGGCGGCAGCCCCAATCCCCATCTGGGGTGGCGGCCAAGTGGGGGGGAGAGGGAGGCGCACCAGGCATGGGCCATAGGGCCCATCTGCCCTCAGGGTTTGCCCCCTCTTCTCTCTAGGCGCATGGGCCTTGGTGGGGAGGCACCCCAGCCCACCTAGGGACTGGTCCCTTCTCACACATGGCCCATGTATGCCTCCAGGGCCCGTGGCCCCTCCCGGTGGACCCCTGGACCCCTCCGGTGGTCCCGGTACACTACCGGTGATGCCTGGAACACTTTCGGTGGCCAAAACCATACTTCCTATATATCAATCTTTACCTACAGACCATTCCGGAACTCCTCGTGACGTCCGGATCTCATCCGGGACTCCGAACAACATTCGGTAACCGCGTACATACTTTCCCTATAACCCTAGCGTCATCGAACCTTAAGTGTGTAGACCCTACGGGCTTGGGAGTCATGCAGACATGGCCGAGACAACTCTCCGGTCAATAACCAACAGCGGGATCTAGATACCAATGTTGGCTCCCACATGCTCCACGATGATCTCATCGGATGAACTACGATGTCAAGGATTCAATCAATCCCGTATACAATTCCCTTTGTCTAGCGGTACGATACTTGCCCGAGATTACATCGTCGGTATCCCGATACCTTGTTCAATCTCGTTACCGGCAAGTCTCTTTACTCGTTCCGTAACACATCATCATGTGATCAACTCCTTGATCACATTGTGCACATTATGATGATGTCCTACCGAGTGGGCCCAGAGATACCTCTCCGTTTACACGGAGTGACAAATCCCAGTCTCGATTCGTGCCAACCCAACAGACACTTTTGGAGATACCTGTAGTGTACCTTTATATCCACCCAATTACGTTGTGGCGTTTGGCACACCCAAAGCACTCCTACGGTATCCGGGAGTTGCACAATCTCATGGTCTAAGGAAATGATACTTGACATTAGAAAAGCTTTAGCATACGAACTACGATCTTTGTGCTAGGCTTAGGATTGGGTCTTGTCCATCACATCATTCTCCTAATGATGTGATCACGTTATCAACGACATCCAATGTCCATGGTCAGGAAACTGTAACCATCTATTGATCAACGAGCTAGTCAACTAGAGGCTTACTAGGGACATGGTGTTGTCTATGTATCGACACATGTATCTGAGTTTCCTATCAATACAATTCTAGCATGGATAATAAACGATTATCATGAACAATGAAATATATACAATAATAACTAATTTATTATTGCCTCTAGGACATATTTCCAACAGTCTCCCACTTGCACTAGAGTAAATAATCTAGTTCACATCGCCATGTGATTAACACTCACAGGTCACATCGTCATGTGACCAACATCCAAGAGTCTACTAGACTCAATGATCTAGTTCACATCTCTATGTGATAAACACTCAAAGAGTTCTGGGTTTGATCATGTTATGCTTGTGAGAGAGGTTGTAGTCAACGGGTCTTGCCATATTCAGATCCCTATGTATTTCGCAAAACTTTATGTCATATCGTAGATGCTGCTACCACGTTCCCCTTGGAGCTATTCCAAATTGTTGCTCCATTATATATATCTGGTATCTCTACTCAGAGCTATCTGGATAGGTGTTAAGCTTGCATCGACGTAACTCTTTATGTCGAACTCTTTATCACCTCCATAACCGAGAAACATTTCCTTATTCCTCTAAGGATAATTTTGACTGCTATCTGGTGATATACTCCTAGATCACCTTTGTACCCTCTTGCCAGACATGTGGCAAGGCACACATCAGGTGCGGTACTTCAGCATGGCATACCGTATAGAGCCTATGACAAAAGCATAGGGGACGACCTTTATCCTTCCTCTTTCTTCTGCCGTGGTCAAGCTTTGAGTCTTACTCAACTTCACACCTTACAACTCAGGTGAGAACCCCTTCTTTGACTGATCTATTTTGAACTCCTTCAAAAACATGTCAAGGTGTGCGTTCTTTGAAAGCACCATCAGGCGTCTTGATCTATCTCTATAGATCTTGATGCCCAATTTGTAAGCAGCTTTATCCAGGTCTTCCTTTGAAAAACACTCTTCAAACAACCGTTTATGCTTTCCAGAAATTCTACATTATTTCAGATCTACAATATGTCATCCACATATACTTATCAGAAATGTTGTAGTGCTCCCACTCACTTTCTTGTAAATACAAGTTTCTAGCAAACATTGTATAAACCTAAAAGCTTTAATTACTCCATCAAAACATATATTCTGATTCCGAGATGCCTGCTCTAGTCCATAGAAGGATTGCTGGAGCTAGCATACATTTTAGCATTCTTAGGATCGTCAAAACCTTTTATTGTATCACATACAACTTTCCTTACGAAAACTAGTAAGAAAACTTGTTTTGACATCCATCTGTAAGATTTCATAATCGAAAAATACAGCTAATGCTAACATGATTCCGACGGACTTAAGCATCGCTACAGGTGAGAAATTCTCAACTCCTTGAACTTGTGAAAAGACTCTTTCCCACAAGTCAAGCTTCATAGACGGTAACATTACCGCCCACGTCCGTCGTCTTCTTAAAGACCCAATTATCTCAATGGCTTGCCGATCATCGGGCAAGTCCACCAAAGTCCATACTTTGTTCTGATATATGGATCCTATCTCGGATTTCATGGCTTCTAACCATTTGTCGGAATACGGGCCCACCATCGCTTCTCCATAGATCGTAGGTTCATTGTTGTCTAACAACATGATATCTAAGACAGGATTACCGTACCACTTAGGAGTAGTACATGTCCTTGTCGACCTACGAGGTTCGATAGCAACTTGATCCGAAGCTTCATGATCACTATCATTAACTTCCTATTCAACAGACGTAGGCGCCACAGAAAACATCTTTCTGTGTTGCGTCACTCTCTGGTTGAAGTAAAGGTTCGACAACCTCATCAAGTTCTACCTTCCTCCCACTCAATTCTTTCGAGAGAAACTCCTTCTCGAGAAAGGACCCGTTCTTAGCGACAAACAATTTGCCCTCGGATCTGAGATAGAAGGTATACCCAACTATCACCCTTGGGTATCCTATGAAGATGTGTTTGTCCGCTTTGGGTTCAAGCTTCTCCGGCCGAATCCCTAAGCATCACATCCCCAAACATTAAGAAACAACAACTTTGGTTTCTTGCCAAACCAATGTTCATATGACGTCGTCTCAACAGACTTAGATGGTGTCTTATCTAAAGTGAATGCAGCTGTCTCTAACGCATAACCTCAAAATGAAAACGGTAGATTGGTAAGAGACATCATAGATCGCACCATATCTCATAGGGTTCGATTACGACGTCCGGACACACCATTACCTTATGGTGTTCTAGGTGGCTTCAACTATGAAACAATTCCACAATGTCTTAAGTGATTGCCAAACTCATAACTCAGAAAATCCCCTTTTGATCAGATCGTAGGAACATGATCTTATTGTTATGATGATTCTTAACTTCACTCTGAAATCGCTTGAACTTTTCAAACGTTTCAGACTTGTGCTTCATTAAGTAAATATACCTATATCTACTCAAATAGTCAGTGAAGATGAGAAAATAGTGATATCCACTACACGCTTCAATTCTCATTGGATCACACGTATCAGCATGCATGATTTCCAACAAGTCACTTGCCCGTTTCATTGTACCTGAAAACGGGGTCTTAGTCATCCTGCCCATGAGGCATGGCTCGCATGTGTCAAGCGATTCAAAATCAAGTGACTCCAAACATCCATCGACATGGAGTTTCTTCATGCATCTTACGCCAATATGACCTAAGCGGCAGTGCCACAAGAAAGTGGTACTATCATTATTAACTCTACATCTTTTGGCGTGAACATGTGTATCACCACGACCGAGATTCAATGAACCATTCACATAGGGTGCATGACCATGAAAGGTATTATTCATGTAAACTGAATAACCTTTATTCTCTAATTTAAATGAATAACCGTATTGCAATGAACATGATCTAATCATATTCATGCTCAACGTAGACACCTGATAACATTTATCTAGGTTCAATACTAATCCCGAAGGCAGATGGAGCGTGCGATGGTGATCTCATCAACTTTGGAAACACTTCCAACACACATCGTCACCTCGCCCTTAGCCAGTCTCTGTTTAGTCCGTAGCTTTTGCTTCAAGTCACCAATAATAGCAAGTGAACCGGTATCCAATACCAAGGTGCTACCAGGAGTACTAGTGAGGTACACATTAATAACACATATATACTTTGTTGAAGTTTCCAGCCTTCTTATCTACCATGCATTTGGGGTAATTCCGCTACCAGTGATCGTTCCCCTTACAATAGAAGCACTTAGTCTCGGGTTTGGGTTCAACCTTGGGTTCCTTCACTGAAGCGGCAACTGGTTTGCCATCCATGAAGTTTCCCTTCTAGCCCTTGCCCTTCTTGAAACCAGTGGTCTTGTTAAACCATCAACATTTGATGCTCCTTCTTGATTTCTACCTTTTGCTGTCTTAAGCACCGCGAACAGCTCCGGGATCAACTCCATCCCTTGCATGTCATAGTTCATCACGAAGATCTAGTAGCTTAGTGATAGTGGCTAGAGAACTCTATCAATTACTATCTTATCTGGAAGTTTAACTCCCACTACTTTAAGTGATCGTAGCACCCAGACATTCTGAGCACATGCTCACTAGCTGAGCCATTCTCCTCCATCTTGTTGGCAAAAGAACTTGTCAGAGGTCTCACAACTCTCAACATGGGCATGAGTCTGAAATCCCAATTTCATCTCTTGGAACATGTATGTTCTATGGCATTCAAAACGTCGTTGGAATCCCGATTCTAAGCCGTAAAGTA
The DNA here is from genome assembly GCF_018294505.1 of Triticum aestivum. Lineage (NCBI taxonomy): Eukaryota > Viridiplantae > Streptophyta > Magnoliopsida > Poales > Poaceae > Triticum > Triticum aestivum. Next base: position 728,009,437 of record NC_057812.1, read on the forward strand.
TGGTGCACTAAACTATCAAGTAGTCATCAGGATGTGTCTGTCAGGTGTTCACAACATCCACAGACGACGTTGTAGGGGTTTGCACATCAAGCGGTGCATCAAAGACGTAAGCCTTCTGTGTAGTAGTGAGGACACTCCTCGGACTACGGACCTAGTCCACATCAGTGCTTACAATATCTTTCAACTTGGTCTTTCTCTAGGAACGTATTGAAACAGGAAGCTACAACGTGAGCTATTCATCTACAACATATTTGCAAAGACAATTTAGACTATGTTCATGATAATTGAGTTCATCTAATCAAATTATTTAATGAACTCCCACTCAGATAGACATCCCTCTAGTCATCTAAGTGAAACATGATCTGAGTCAACTAGGCCGTGTCCGATCATCACGTGAGACGGACTAGTCAACATCGGTGAACATCTTCATGTTGATCGTATCTTCTACACGACTCATGCTCGACCTTTCGGTCTTCCGTGTTCCAAGGCCATGTCTGTACATGCTAGGCTCGTCAAGTAAACCTAAGTGTATTGCGTGTGTAAATCTGGCTTACACCTGTTGTATTCGAACGTTAGAATCTATCACACCCGATCATCACGTGGTGCTTCGAAACGACGAACCTTCGCAACGGTGCACAGTTAGGGGGAACACTTTTCTTGAAATTTTAGTGAGGGATCATCTTATTTAAGCTACCGTCGTTCTAAGCAAATAAGATGTAAAACATGATAAACATCACATGCAATCAAATAGTGACATGATATGGCCAATATCATTTTGCTCCTTTTGATCTCCATCTTCGGGGCTCCATGATCATCGTTGTCACCGGCATGACACCATGATCTCCATCATCATGATCTCCATCATCGTGTCTTCTTGAAGTTGTCTCGTCATCTATTACTTCTACTACTATGGCTAATGCTTTAGCAATAAAGTAAAGTAATTACATGACGTTTATGTTGACACGCAGGTCATAAATAAATTAAGACAACTCCTATGGCTCTTGCCGGTTGTCATACTCATCGACATGCAAGTCGTGATTCCTATTACAAGAACATGATCAATCTCATACATCACATATATCATTCATCACATCCTTTTGGCCATATCACATCACAAGGCATATGCTGCAAAAACAAGTTAGACGTCCTCTAATTGTTGTTGCAAGTTTTTACGTGGCTACTATAGGTTTCTGAAGGAAATATGCCCTAGAGGCAATAATAAAGTTATTATTTATTTCCTTATATCATGATAAATGTTTATTATTCATGCTAGAATTGTATTAACCGGAAACATAATACATGTGTGAATACATAGAAAAACAGAGTGTCACTAGTATGCCTCTACTTGACTAGCTCGTTAATCAAAGATGATTATGTTTCCTAACCATGGACAAAGAGTTGTTATTTGATTAACGGGATCACATCATTAGTTGAATGATCTGATTGACATGACCCATTCCATTAGCTTAGCACCCGATCGTTTAGTATGTTGCTATTGCTTTCTTCATGACTTATACATGTTCCTTTGACTTTGAGATTATGCAACTCCCGTTTTCCGGAGGAACACTTTGTGTGCTACCAAACGTCACAACGTAACTGGGTGATTATAAAGGTGCTCTACAGGTGTCTCCAAAGGTACATGTTGGGTTGGCATATTTCGAGATTAGGATTTGTCACTCCGATTGTCGGAGAGGTATCTCTGGGCCCACTCGGTAATGCACATCACATAAGCCTTGCAAGCATTGCCACTAATGAGTTAGTTGCGAGATGATGTATTATGAAACGAGTAAAGAGACTTGCCGGTAACGAGATTGAACTAGGTATTAAGATACCGATGATCGAATCTCGGGCAAGTAACATACCGATGACAAAGGGAACAACATATGTTGTTATGCGGTCTGACCGATAAAGATCTTCGTAGAATATGTAGGAACCAATATGGGCATCCAGGTCCCGCTATTGGTTATTGACCGGATACGTGTCTCGGTCATGTCTACATTGTTCTCGAACCCGTAGGGTCCGCACGCTTAAGGTTTCGATGACAGTTATATTATGAGTTTATGAGTTTTGATGTACCGAAGGAGTTCGGAGTCCCGGATGAGATCGGGGACATGACGAGGAGTCTCAAAATGGTCGAGGCGTAAAGATCGATATATTGGACGACTATATTCGGACATCGGAAAGGTTCCAAGTGATTCGGGTATTTTTCGGAGTACCGGGTAGTTACGGGAGAAGCAATGGGCCTTGATGGGCTTTAGTGGGAAGAGGAGAAAGGGCCAAGGGGCTGCTGCGCCCCCCCTCCCCTCTGGTCCGAATTGGACTAGGGAAGAGGGGGCCGGCCACCTTTCCTTCTCCTCTACTTCCTTCTCCCTTCCTCCCCTCTTGGTGGACTCCTACTAGGACTTGGAGTCCTAGTAGGACTCCACATCCTGGCCGCACCAATTGCCTTTATATACTGAGGCAAGGGGCACCCCATGAACACAAGTTGATCCACGTGATCATATTCTTAGCCGTGTGCGGTGCCCCCTTCCACCATAATCCTTGATAATATTGTAGCAGTGCTTAGGCGAAGCCCTGTGACAGTAGTACATCAAGATCGTCACCACGCCGTCGTGCTGACGGAACTCTTCCCCGACACTTTGCTGGATCGGAGTCCGGGAATCGTCATCGAGCTGAACGTGTGCTAGAACTCGGAGGTGCCGTAGTTTCGGTGCTTGATCGGTCGGGCCGTGAAGACGTACGACTACATCAACCAAGTTAACACTTCCGTTGTCGATCTACAAGGGTACGTAGATCACACTCTCCCCTCTCGTTGCTATGCATCACCATGATCTTGCGTGTGCGTAGGATTTTTTTTGAAATTACTACGTTCCCCAACAGTTTCTAGCAAGAACGTTTCTTACCTACGCGAAAACCACAACGTGATATGCCAATTTCCATTTACCCTTCATAAGGACCCTTTTCATCGAATCCGATCCGACTAAAGTGGGAGAGACAGACACCTGCTGGCCACCTTATGCAACTAGTGCATGTCAGTCGGTGGAACTAGTCTCACGTAAGAGTACGTGTAAGGTCGGTCTGGGCCGCTTCATCCCACGATGTCGCCGAATCAAGATAAGACTACTAACGGCAAGTAATTGACAAAATCGACGCCCACAACTGCTTTGTGTTCTACTCGTGCATAGAAACTACGCATAGACCTAGCTCTGATACCACTGTTGGGGAACGTAGCAGAAATTTAAAATTTTCTACGCATCACCAAGATCAATCTATGGAGTAATCTAGCAACGAGGGGAAGGAGAGTGCATCTACATACCCTTGTAGATCGCTAAGCGGAAGCGTTCAAGTGAACGGGGTTGATGGAGCCGTACTCGTCGTGATCCAAATCACCGGTGATCCTAGTGCCGAACGGACGGCACCTCCGCGTTCAACACACGTACAGCCCGGTGACGTCTCCTACGCCTTGATCCAGCAAGGGGAGAAGGAGAGGTTGGGGAAGACTCCATCCAGCAGCAGCACGACGGCATGGTGGTGGTGGAGGAGCGCGGGAGTCCAGCAGGGCTTCGCCAAGCACTACGAGAGACGAGGAGGAAGAGGGGTAGGGCTGCGCCAACAGGGGAGGAACTTCATCTGTTGGGCTGCCCCTTTGCCTCCACTATATATAGGGGGAGAGGGAGGGCTGCGCCCCCACCTAGGGTTTCCACCCTAGGGGTGGCGGCAGCCCCAATCCCCATCTGGGGTGGCGGCCAAGTGGGGTGGGGGGAGAGGGAGGCGCACCAGGCATGGGCCTTAGGGCCCATACCGGTGATGCCCGGAACACTTCCGGTGGCCAAAACCATACTTTCTATATATCAATCTTTACCTACGGACCATTTCGGAACTCCTCGTGACATCCGGGATCTCATCCGGGACTCCGAACAACATTCGGTAACCGCGTACATACTTTCCCTATAATCCTAGCGTCATCGAACCTTAAGTGTGTAGACCCTATGGGCTCGGGAGTCATGCAGACATGGCTGAGACAACTCTCCGGTCAATAACCAACAGCGGGATCTGGATACCATGTTGGCTCCCACATGCTCCATGATGATCTCATCGGATGAACCACGATGTCAAGGATTCAATCAATCCCGTATACAATTCCCTTTGTCTAGCGGCACGATACTTGCCCGAGATTCGATCGTCGGTATCCCGATACCTTGTTCAATCTCGTTACCGGCAAGTCTCTTTACTCGTTCCGTAACACATCATCCCGTGATCAACTCCTTGATCACATTGTGCACATTATGATGATGTCCTACCGAGTGGGCCTAGAGATACCTCTCCGTTTACACGGAGTGACAAATCCCAGTCTCGATTCGTGCCAACCCAACAGACACTTTCGGAGATACCTGTAGTGTACCTTTATAGCCACCCAGTTACGTTGTGACGTTTGGCACACCCAAAGCACTCCTACGGTATCCGGGAGTTGCACAATCTCATGGTCTAAGGAAATGATACTTGACATTAGAAAAGCTTTAGCATACGAACTACGATCTTTGTGCTAGGCTTAGGATTGGGTCTTGTCCATCACATCATTCTCCTAATGATGTGATCCCGTTATCAACGACATCCAATGTCCATGGTCAGGAAACCGTAACCATCTATTGATCGACGAGCTAGTCAACTAGAGGCTTACTAGGGACATGGTGTTGTCTATGTATCCACACATGTATCTGAGTTTCCTATCAATACAATTCTAGCATGGATAATAAACAATTATCATGAATAATGAAATATATACAATAATAACTAATTTATTATTGCCTCTAGGGCATATTTCCAACACTTAGGTACACATCAATGTCGTTGTCGGGTTGCTTAGGGCCTTGGATGAGCACTGGCATCATAATGAACTTCCGCTTCATGCACAACCAAGGAGGAAGGTTATACAAACATAGAGTCACAGGCCAGGTGCTATGGTTGCTGCTCTGCTCCCCAAAAGGGTTAATGCCATCTGCCTTAGACCAAATCATACATTCCTTGCGTCATCTGCAAACTCCTTCCCGTACTTTCTTTCGATTTTTCTCCACTGCGACCCGTCAGCGGGTACTCTCAACTTTCCGTCTTTCTTACGGTCTTCTCTGTGCCATCGCATAGCCTTGGCATGCTCTTTGTTTTGGAACAAACGTTTGAACCGTGGTATTATAGGAGCATACCACATCACCTTGGCAGGAATCTTCTTCCTGGGGCGCTCGCCCTCGACATCACCAGAGTCATCGCGACTGATCTTATAGCGCAATGCACCGCATACTGGGCAAGCGTTCAAATCCTCGTACTCACCGCAGTAGAGGATGCAATCATTAGGGCATGCATGTATCTTCTGCACCTCTAACCCTAGAGGGCAGACAGCCTTCTTTGCTTCGTACATACCCTCGGGCAATTCGTTGTCCTTTGGAAGCATATTCTTTATCATTACCAGCAACTTTCCAAATCCCTTGTCGGATACACCATTCTCTGCCTTCCATTGTAGCAATTCCAGTGTGGTGCCCAGCTTTTTCTTGTCACCTACGCAATTCGGGTACAACAATTTTTTGTGATCCTCTAACATGCGCTACAACTTCTTCTTCTCCAAATCACTTGCGCAGTTTGTCTTTGCATCGGCAATGGCCCGACCTAGATCATCAACGGGCTCATCCAATGCCTCTTCTTCAGCTTCTTCCCGCATTGCCGGCTCAGCTTCTTCCCGCATTACCGGCTCAGCTTCTTCCCTCATTGTTGTATCATCGTATTCAGGGAACCCATGGCCAGGATAGCTGTCGTCGTCCTCTTCTTCTTCATTGTCTTCCATCATAACCCCTCTTTCTCCATGCTTGGTCCAAACATTATAGTGGGGCATGAAACCGGACTCAAACAGGTGGACGTGGATGGTTCTTGACGTAGAGTAATTGTGACCATTCTTACAGCCAGCACATGGACAAGGCATAAAACCATCCGCCCGCTTGTTTACCTCAGCCGCAAGCAGAAAAGTACGCACGCCATTAATGAACTCGGGAGAGCATCGGTCATCGTACATCCATTGCCGGCTCATCTTCAATACACAGCACCGAAAACACCAAATTAACACAATACATAAAGTTCATACATAATGATCATACAACACTTAAATGCAATAAACAAATAACTCTCTAGCTAAAGAATTTAAATGCAACAACAAATACGATCAAGATCGCAACTAAGATAACAATTGATCCAACAGCATAATGATACCAAGCCTCACTATGAATGTCATATTTTCTAATCTTTTTAATCTTCAAGCGCATTTTCTTCATCTTAATCTTGTGATCATCGACGACATCGGCAACATGCAACTCCAATTCCATCTTCTCCCCCTCAATTCTTTTCTATTTTTCCTTCAAATCCTCATTTTCTCTTTCAACTAAATTTAACCTCTCGACAATAGGGTCGGTTGGAATTTCTGGTTCAACTACCTCCTACATACAAATATCTATGTCAACTTGATGGGCATAATTTGTCATAAACACGAAATGCAATGAATAGTTTTAAAAGAGAATATACCACATCTGAATCTTAACCCGGATGAGGGCCGACGGGGACGGATATCAAAACCACGGCACTATGTATAACAAACAACGTATGGGTAAGATAATTATACGAGTAACTATATATCCAAATCACACAAACATCAATTTTTTATATAAAACTTCATGTACAAGAGGCTCACCACAAGGTGGTGCCGGCGACGGGACGTTGCGAGCGATCGACGATGGTTACGACGGAGATTTAGAAGGTACTAAGTAAACCACACCTACATATGCAAACTAAGTGTTATTTTTTACCTCAAATTGCATATAAATCAAATACTAGCACATATATATAATTCCTCCCAAATTACTAAACTCAAAAATCAATCACTATATAAAGCATTGCACGAGCTAATCTAGCAATGAGAGATGAAAGGACAAAGTTGTTAATCTTTGTGATCATTTGAATGGATGGGGGCCTTCAAATCTTGACAAATTTTGGGCAAAATGTGTGATGAGCTTGAGAGGAAGAGGGAAAAGAATAGAGAGGAGATGGGAAAGGGGAAGAACAGAGCGAGCTCGGATGGACGAAGGGTCTATGTAGGACGACCTTTAGTACCGGTTCGTGATACGACCCGGTACTAAAGGTGCTGGAGGGGTCCTGGACTAACAACATCATGCCACCACTCACTTTAGTACCGGCTCGTGGCACGAACCGGTGCTAAAGGTTCGCTACGAACCGGTACTAATGAGAGCGGCCGGCTAGCCGTTGGAACCGGCACTAATGCACACATTAGTGCCGACTCAAATTCAAACCGGCACTAATGTGCTTCACGTTTGACCTTTTTTCTACTAGTGTAAACACACTTAAAAAGTTTTTTTGGGGGGGGGGGGGGGGGGGGGGCACTTAAGAAGTTGAGATCATTGTCGCTGTCATTTGTCAATGTACTCATCCATGCACAACATGAGTGAGTACGTGAGCTATCGGCAGCTAGTCTCACATCTCATCATATGTGTATATGTCGTGGCGGGCCGTCCGGCGCGGGTTAAGTCTCAGTCGACTGAGATTTAGCAAACCCGTTTTGTGAATACACTTATCAATTGCGTTTTATGCATTGCATGGCATACCACTTATTTACCTTCCATTCATATGTGCCAATCATGAGAACATATGTGTATATGGCCATTCATTAATATATAGCTGCTAATGATCAATCTCTCTTACTTCTGGAATACATAAGATTTTGTCTTACACTTCTTTTAGGGTGTGGCTAGGTCTCACTCGACTAAGATTTAACCAAGTCTCAGTCAAGTGACAAACATGCAATAGAGAAAAAGAAAAAACTGAGATTTTCTTTTTTGCACGAATCTTAACGTAAGATTTAACGAATATAGCAACGACTGAGACTTCGTTATGTTTTAATCGACTAAGACTTAGCAAGACTGCTTCTTTTATCCTCCCTTCCCACCCCATGTTTGTTTTTGGTTTTGCCAAATTTTTACATTGATCTTAGTCGAAGACCGCTTGAACTGCCTCGTATCTCTTTGATAAGACAATAAGTATTGATTAAACAAACTGTATTAAGGAACAAATACCGATCTCAAATATGGACTAGGGCCTGTTTGGCACTACTCCGCTCCAAAATCAGCTTCGCTACATCAAGTCCACTTCGGAACAGTTTTATACAAGAGATGCAGCTCCAGCTCCATCATTGGATTAAGATCCAACAGGCCGCTCTGCTTTTTTTGCATTCAGCTTTCATCCTCCAAAAATGGTTCTTCTTCACTCCTCATGTCCAGTTTGCTCCGCCTTGTTCCTGGCTCGACATCGGAGTTCAAGCTCATCTCCTTCCTTTTCCTCCCACGAAATGAACTTAGCCAAATTGCAAATTCAGACAACTTAGATATAGCCGTGGTTCTCAAAATAATGATAATGAAGGAACAAATATGTACATGTTCCACTGTTCACTTTGTATTGAGGCTGTTCCTTATTAATGGAGAGAAACCCTGTACATGCATGCACACGTACGTGTTGATGAGGTTATGTAGTTCTCCGGCTCCATTATTCCGGAATAATAAATGCAGCGGCAACTCAATTGGCAGCCACTAGAACACTGTTCATACTCGAGCCCACCACCACTCACATGGCGCCACAAGACGTCAAGCCAGGCCCCTCTCGTTTGTGTATGATTGGAAATGCATGGTTGCTCGCCTGTGAATTTAGCTTGTCATCAAGGGAGTTTCGGTGGGCACATGAAATCAATCCTTTCGTGATCCCCTCCAACCGGTAGCCAGTTAATTATACAGTTTAAGACTTTATTCAGAGTATTCTTGACGCGCATGTGGAGTTGAAAAGAAGCTTTGCTTCCATATCATCTTCTTCATGCCCCCCACGTAGGTGTAGCTCCGTCCGTTATCCAACTCTCCATGCCGCTCCATTGCTAGCTTGGCGCTTAAAGAGAGCCTTCAACCACACACCTCCTCATCCTAGTCTCATTCTCGCGCCGCTCCACCGCCTCCATCCTCCCTCCGGACGCCAGCGCCCTTACCGGTGCCGCGTGCGGGTTCGGTGGCCAGGCGGCAGCGGAGCTCGCTTCCCAGGGAGGGTTCCACATTGCGGCCGTCGGCGCTGGATTCTTCCGCGGCGGCCGGGCTTGCGGCGCCTGCTACCAGCTGAGATTTTTTTTTCGAAAAGAGGGTTAAGCCCCGGTCTCTGCATCAGAACGATGCTTACCGCCGAATTATTAATAAGCAAAAAGGTTCAACAGAAATCTTTAGGTCTCAAAAGTAAAGAAGCTCAAAAAGAGCAAAAGCAACATGACAGGATAGCCACAACCGGCAGGCAAAAGATAAGATAGAAAACTAAACCTATATCCTATTACATGACCACCATCCAAACTGGTTGAAGATATTCCGAGTTGCCATCTTCCATCGGATAGATCCAGTAACTTCTACCAGTCGAGATGCAGGGGCCGGAGCGCGTGCGCGGCGGGTGGCGTCAAGGTCATCATCGCCGACGTGGCGAAGCCGGCGACGGACACGAACAGGACAGGCGGCGGCCAGTTCCAGCTCACTAGGGACGCGTTCGCCGCCTTGACTGCTTCTCGTGACGATGGTCAGCTGGCGAGCTTGGTGGACACGGCCGTCGAGGTGACTTCAGAAGGATACCTTGCGCGTACAAGAGCAAAAACCTCGCGGTGAGGGTGGAGCAGGGACAAGGGCCACCTCGCCCTCCGGTTCCTCTACCAGTCGAGGTGGCGAACGCGGCGGCACCTGATGCCGCACAGAGCGTCGCCGCGCCGTCGCAGACGAAATGGCAGTACATGACGGGGCGCGAGGGGTCACCCGGGGTGTGGCGCACGTCGCACGCGCCGGCCGGCCCGCTGCGGCTCCGGCTCGTAGTCACCGCGGGGTCCGGCGGCAAGTGGCTGCTCTCTGACGGGGCGGTGCTCCCGGCGGAGTGGCATGCTGGCGCGGTCTACGGCACTGGCATGCGGGTCACTGAGGTCGCTGCAAACACCTGCGGCAGCGCCTCCTGCGGTGCCGGGGACGACAACCACGACGATGATTAGGAGCTCAGATGACGCCCACGCTCGCATCCATCGGAGCCTGCCTGCACGCCACCGGCCAGCCGCCGGGAAGGTCGATGATGCATTGATGTTGCTGCTGCTGCTGCTGCATGTACACTGCACGGATGTGTAGGTGTTCCGCTGCATCTACATCGCGACCAAACGGCACAACACAACGCCGGCACACGCAGAAAAGTGAAGAGAAATGGAGGAAGGGGCATAACAGCGAAAAACACCCCGAAACATAGGAAACTACAACGACACCCTTGGGATATTCCGACCTAGACAGCCTAATCGTTGTCGCCGGAGCTCGGCCAAAAGAAATGGTGCGTGCTCCATGATTGTGGTTCCACAATGGCAAGTAGCTAGTGCATATTAGTGCGCTATACATGGACACGCTTGAGAATTGAGATCGTTGTCATTGTGCTCATGCATGCACTACATGAGTGGGTGGGTGAGCTATCGGCATTAGGCATTACGCATTCGGCATCTAGTCTCATGTCTCATCGTATGTATATACCGGCATGCCGCGGGTCCAACTCCAAAGATACCTTGCGGCCATTGTTGATTCTTCTTCCACCGTCTTCTTTGTGGAATGTGACACTTATCTCTACTCCGTCTATCCCATAATATAGAATGTTTTTCAAGATAACATAGGTTGAAAAACGTTCTTATATTGTCAGACGGAGTAGTAGTTTATTGTGCATCCATGACATCACCATTTAATTGCCGCTCATGAATCAATGATAATCCCCACAAAATAAATAGCACTAACAGATTTGCCAATTTTCAATCAACTGATAATAGTTAAATCTAAGTTTGACACCGAGAAATGTCGATACAACACTAAGATCCATGCAAGGTTTTTTTTCAACTACAATTTTCTTTACACTGGATGAAGAGCTTTTTTATAATTGGGTGAACATTTTTAGGACAAAATCTATCATTTTTAAACCACGTGCTCCCTCTCTCGCCCGTGTTGAGAGGCGCCCCGGCTCTCTCCCCATTCTTCACCAGTAGCGCTGGAACTCGATGTGGATATGGGAGAGGAGTGTTGGTTCCTTGTGTAGATAGTAGAAGTAAGGTTGTGTCTGCCTTAGAGGCTTGTGGCGTTGATGTTAGGGAGTGCGCCGCCGTTACATGTGAGTGGTGGCTAGTGGCTAGCACCGCTTGTCTGACTAGTGGTGGTAGTGGGGTGCCTCCTTCAGTCAGCCGCGATAACACTAGCATCTACTGCAATAGACTTGTCGGTCACCCCGGTTTGGAGGAGAGCCCTCCGGTCAGCCTCAACTCTGGAAGCCATCGTGGAGGTGGATAAGAAGCAGAGGAGATGTGGGGAACTGGATAGCATAGATAGGAAAGAGCACATCATCGATGGCATCCTTGAAGAAGCTATGACGCCTGTCGCGGTTGTCGATTACCAGCCATTGCCGCCATGCCGTTGAACTATCTTGTCGAAACACAACCATCTATCTACCTCGCAACCCATAAGCTAAAAAGGAAGGCAATGAAGCTTCTACTCAGGGTCCATGTCCTGTTGGTGGTGCTGTGGGGGTTTGTGGCATCCCAAATGGTTTTCGTCCTCGGCGACATTGCAATTGGATCCAACCGGGAGTGGATTTGGACATGGTTGCAATCTTCCTTTTTCCGTTTGGATCCTCCTTGTAAAAGTTAGGGTCTGGTTTGTCATTTCATGATCCTATAGGGTCCTGACTCCTCAAAATGTAAGATGTATTGTCCTACCGTTTTAATTCAATGTAGTACCAGGTCCTTTTGCACCCTCCCTTGTTAAAAAGAAACAAATCCTTTATGGATGTATAAAAACATGTAAGATTGACAGAGATTATCAGTCTACTAAGCTTGCCCTGGAATATGTGGCCATTCATATCCATAGTAGCTAATTAAACATTCAGAAATGTAAAAGAAAAAGATTTTTTTGAATCGGGCATAACCACTTCCCGTTATCTGAATAACAGAAATAGATCAACCAGTCTAGAGATAAAGGAAAAGTAAAAAAACTAAATCAGATTTAGGCATGGCAGATCGAACATTTTTTATGATTAATTATGTTGGCGGGAGGATGGTAATTTTTTTTAGCAAGCATGGCAAATCCTGGCAAAAGCTGAACATGACAAGGATTGCCCTGCTTCCTAAAGAAAAGAGGCAACCTCGCCACAACATAATTTACCATCTCAGGGCATCTCCAGCCGCGCCCCTAGAAAGGCCTCCCCAGGCATTTTTTTTGCGCCGGCGCCGAAAAAACGGCCCAGTCGCGTCCTCAGGAGTCCGATTTTCGCCGGCCTGGGCCGAAAACAGCGCCGGCGGACCCAGGCCGAACCCGGCGCGCTGGGGGGCGCCCGGGGGCGCTGGGGCGAACTGTTTTGGCGTGAAAAAGCCGCGGGCCAGCCGCGTCAGGGACACGACGGCTCGTCTTTCCGCCAACTGCCTCGGTTCCCACGGGGAATCAATGGCAAGGCTGCCGCCGGTCAGCCTTGCCATTGATTCCTCACGGGCGGCGCGTCTCGGGACGGCGCGCCGACGCCTCCCCTCCCTCGCGCGCGTACACACGGCGCGGAGCGGCTATAAAAGCCGGCGGTTCTCGCCGGTGCCCACACCAGACTCGCCCCTCGCCGTCGCCCAGCCCCTCTCTCTCCGTCTCCGTCTTCCTCTCTCGAGCGCCACCGGCAGCCCCTCTCTTTCCCTCTCTACCACCGCCGAGCCCGTCGCCATGGCAAAGCGCTTCCCCGGAGACGAGGTGGCGGCGAACGGCTTCGACCGGCGTTCGCTCCGCGAACAGGAGTCCTGGCTCCTGTTCCAGGCGAACATCCCGGCGCCGCCGGACATGCGCGCCGGGCCGACGGGGTGGCGGCTCAGTGAGGGGGGAGTGCCCGTTCCCCCGTTACCTAATGCCGTGGCGAAGCCCACGTACTTCGCCGAGGAGGTCGAGGTCGCGCGCGTCTCCCTGACCGACGACGAGCGCTCCCTCCCCCAGTACGCCGCCGACAATCACGTGGCTTGGGCGGCGTACTTCCAGCGCCGCCAACAGCAGCGCCTGGCCTCCACCAACGACACGCCGGTGGTTGGCGGCGTGAAGAACAGCGTGGGGCGCCACCTGTGGTGGGGCGTCCCGGGCCACATGCTGGAGGGCGTGCTGACGCACCTCGACGGTGGCAACAACCCGCCGTTGACCTATCCTGCGACGGGGGCCGCCCCGTCGCAACACCGACGCGCATGGGCGCCAAGGAGGTTTGCCTCCTCCTCGTCTTCCTCCTCTCGCTCATCTTCCCACTCCTCCAGTTCTCCGGCGCTTCTCGGCGTCAAGGCCGAGCCCGCGACGGAGACGCCAATCGGTCGGCGCACTCGCAGCGTCGGCATCGTCATCAACGAGGGCGGTCGGCGCGCCTCCTCCTCGTCGGCTCCTCCGCGCTTCGTCAAGCCGAAGATGGAGCCGGGGCTGGCGCCGGTGAAGACGGAGTCGGGGCTGGCGCCGGTGGAGGCGGAGTTCGACGACGACGACGCGGTCCTAGAATGGGCGCGCCAGGACTCCATTGTGATGGAGAAGGCGCGCCGGGAGAAGGAGAAGGAACGCCAGCGCGCCGCCCTGCGCCGCTTCGAGGAGCGCCGACGCGGCCGCTTTTTGAAGACGGGGTCGTCGTCTTATGCGACAGCGATGACGACGACGACGCGCCGCCGCCAGTCCGCCATGGTGACGCCGGGCAGGGGTCCAGCAGGGGCGCCCGCGTCAAGGAGGAGAAGGCCGACGACGACGATGGCGGCGACGGCGGCGACGACTTCAGCCCTTTTCTTTTTTAGATTAGGTTAATGTAATGAAAATGCGCGAATTTCACCGAAATTTGCCATGTTTGGCCGAAATTTAACTAGTTTTTATCATAACTTCGCCGAACGGTCCTTTTTTTTAAATACGCGCCTGGGGCGGCCCTGGGGCCGACTCGCCCCAGGGCCATTTTTTGCGCCGGCTCACCCCCAGGCGGCGCTTTTAGACGCCCCCTGGGGGGCCAACGGCTGAAGATGCCCTCAGACGTCTGATTTGCCATGCTAAAAAAATTTAACGTCGATTTATAGCAAAATCCGCAACTACGGGCGTACACTTGTAGTTTTTTTTTTTTTTTGCGGGAAGTACACTTGCAGTTTATGACAACGGCCAGCTTGCTAATTTAAGTATATTGGCCGATCTCTCGGGATTGATACTATAATCCTCAGACAATGATGAATAAATATACTGGCATCTATCCTGGAGAAGTCGAATATGTTTATTGGCATACATGCCGTCGAAGCCCGCAAAAAAAAGAAGACGGCCTTGAGGATAAGTAGGCGAAATCATGGAGATCGGTCTGTCTCTGTTGTTGATCTCCAGCAGTCGAGCTGCCTTGTGCGCATTATTGTTGTGCTAGCCCCGCGTTAACTAGCTAGCTAGGAGGTTTTTTGTTAGCACATGGGTCTCATGCTCGAGTAGTATATGTAAGCTTACTCATGGCACGCACGCACGTCCATCGATCGATGCTGTTGATCTATTTCCGGCTCTGATTACTTAACTAGTTTCATAAAAAAAACTTAATTAGTTGATTTTTAATTTGTTTAGCGGTGGAAGTTAGCTAAGAATTCAAGATTGCTGATTCTCATAGCAAATGTAATAATAAGTATTTCAAAGTTCGGTTGTGAAGATCTGTCATACTCATAGTAGTTGTTATTATTTTATTTATTTTTTGAAAAGGACGAAGACCCTAGCCTTGGTTGGATCATGTATATGCAGCCACTTTATTAATCATTCACACAAGACCTTGCGAAGTTATACAATAGTAAAACTAAAAACCACCGTCTAGACAACATCTGTCGCTACTTCTATTCAATTGATGAAGGGATGCTGATAGTTTGGGATTAATACCAAACAGACCTCACAGCCAAACCTAACATCTAAGACCTGAGGTCCCAACCAGGACGTCCGCCGGGTATGAGGCCACCGCAGCCACCTGCGACCAATGCATCTTCAGTGTTGTACTGCTGCATCTACCTTGCCCGGTCTATCTGCCGTCGACGCCACCACGACGCCAGACAACCCCGCTATCCTGTGCTCGTCCATCATCACACGCCCACTGGCGAGACCCCGCTGCTCCATGCCGCTGAGAACCGCCATTATCGACGTGCCAGATGCCACGTTGCTCCTCCATCTCGAACACCACCTGTTAACACTGGTCCCATCCCCTCCGCCTGTAGTTCGTCTAACCGAGCACCCAAACGCCCCAGGCGGCGCCTGCAAGAAGGGTACGACACGTGTAGTGCCGCTGTCGCCCAATCTAAGAAGATTTTGGGTTTTCACCCGGGCATGGGGTCGGGGTGGAGGGCAGGGACCTCGAAGACGACTGCAAGGAGGAGAACTGCGCCCCTGGTCATCGCCACCGTCGGGATGAACAAGTCATCCAGAATTTCCTCCGGTCCGATGTCACCTCTACCAGCCCCCGCGAACGCACCGAGGCCGACGACCACGATCGTAAGCCACCAAGTGCAGCAGGAGAGAGCCTGCGGCGCGGAGGAGATCCACTGGCATCTCACCGCCCACGCGGTCAAGACGCCGTCCATCCACCCCACCCCCCCCCCCACGCGAACGTAGCCAACCGAGGGCGCCGTCGCCATGCCTAGCGGGTCCGCCGCCCCAGGTCCAGGTTCCTCCACGATGGCCGGAGTGGCGAGATCCGTCATGAGCGACGAGATCCGGCACCGCGCGGCCGACACCATCTCGCCCAAGCCCGCCGTCGACCAATCATGCCGCCGATCTAGGTGCCCGTGCACCACAGCCCGCCGCCTCCGGGATCCGCCACACCGTCGAGAGGGCCGCACCCCGCGGATCAGGACGCCCGCGCCGCCGCGGATCCGGGAGACGGAGGAGAGACCCTCCGCCGCCGCCTTCGCACGCACGGGCTTTGCCCGGCGCCGACCATCGGCAGCGGAGGAGGAGGAGAAGGGCGCTGGAGGGTTACTAGGCGGCGGCGGCGGCTGAGCCCTCCCAAGCCGCCCGCGGGGGAGGCGACGCGAGGGGGAGTAGCTGTTATAAGTACGTATTTAAATGTTCAGAGTTTCGCACAACATTTGTACTTGTGTATTCAGTTCGAAAAGGAAGCTGTAAAGATCTTTGATTCTCATATAGGAGTTTTTCCTATTTAAATGTTGTGCGGAATAACCGATCTCTACTCCACGTACGACGCGGCGAGGGGCGAGGTCGACATGGCCGGTCTGGTTCAATCCCATTGTCCCGTCTCCGTCGGCGATGCCGGCCGGCGGGGTCCAAGTTCGAAGATTCCCTGCTGCCCGTCTCATTCGTTCAGTTCCACCACCGGCACTTAATTTGGAGCTGTTCAGGATTGAGGGAACCCGTGTGGGTGCATTGTAGCGGTAGGTGACCACCACTCACATGCACGCAACAACGAGACCGATGTATTCATGCGTGCATGCAATCATGCCCAAGCTTTAACTGTGTGCACGGCTGCACGCTCGGCAATTCATTGCATGACATGTTTAAGTACGTTGATGATGGCCTTTCGTTTCAGTTGATTTTTTTTTAGGAAACGCAGGAGAGCTGCGATTTCATTATAATAAGACGGCGAAAGAGACGCCAGCTGTACAAAAGCGAGCGAACTCGCTGAAGAAGGAAAGAAAGAAAAAGAAGGAAAAAAAAAGGGGGGCGCCTAGGTCCTACTCTCGCGGCATTAAGTGCTTCCCGCCTGCCTACGTCCAGGTTGTGATCTCGTCGCCAACAGAGTCCAGCGCTCTCTCGACAGATCATTCTTGACCTCTGAAAATCCTGCTATTTCTCTTGCCCCAGATCGTCCAAGCTAGGAGCAGGGAGATGGACATCGCCTTCTTGGCCTGTGTTGCGTTGGTCGTCAAGCCCAAGAGCCACTCGGTTGTGTCAGTCCTTATGCTCCAGTTATCAGGGTGGCGTGACTGTAGTTGAAGACGATCAGCCCCCCTCGCCCACAGACATCGAGCCCATGGGCACTCCTTGAACAGATGCACATTGGTCTCCAGGCTACGCACACAGAGAGGGCAAAAGTAGCAGTTTGGCCATTGCCTCGCCATCAACCTGTCCGCGATGAGAAGCCTATTAATGGTGAGAAGCCAGGCGAAAAGCTTGATCTTTGCCGGCGCCCATGCCTTCCACACTGCCTCCATGATGGGTGATCACGTAGACCCCAAGAACTGCAAGTGGTATGCCGAGCTTGTGGAGAACACACCCGATTCCGTCAATTTCCAAGTGAAGACATCCCGGCCGGCCGACAGTTGGCTAGCTGCCGCCACCTTCGTCCAGAGGTTGACGAATTGAGGTAGCAATCCCGTGGTCACCCGCCCTTGCACATCACGCACCCAGCTGTTGCCCGGAGCGCCGCATGCACCATCTTGTTTTTTCGGCGCGCCATCTGGAAGAGCTCAGGTGCCACTAGGAATTTTATCCAACGGCTATGGCTCTTGATTTGAACGGCCGGTTTCCACCTACGGTTTCCTGCCGTTGGTCCGCACACGGCTCACGGCGCTGCTCTACCCGGGCCACCGCCTTCGCCGTGCCCCGGGCCATTTGTCTAAGCCCAACCTTATCCGCCCTGCACAACACACTCAAACCTTTAAGAACATCTACATCCGGACTTTGTAAATCTGGTCCTTTGCTCTGACGCGTCTACGGACACTGTCCGTTCACGTCTCAAATAATGCAATTCACATCTGAACACCTCAGTTATCATATCTTAAATTCATACAAACTCATGCAACTACGTCGATGCACACATATCGTCCGGCTACTCCATCACACTACACTAAGCATGCCTTCGGACTAGCAAAATTTGACATGTTTGACTGTGGTGGAGATCATCCACGGTTGCCCTTGCCCTTTCCGGCGCTCTTGTTGTCCTTCTCGCGGAAGTACCGGTCGAAGACGCAGTAGGGATCAAGCTGGATCTGCTTGTCCCGGAGCTATCCTCGCCGTCGATGTCCTTCTCCTCCTTCGGTGGCAGTCCGGCCATGGCACGGACTGCCCGATTCTGCTCCTGGGCGAGGGTGCGCGTGTTCCTCCACTGTCGTTTTTCACAATGCGGACGCGGATGACTTGATCCTACGCGGTCGCCCGCGCAGCCTCCGCCGCCGCCATTTCCGCCGCAATATGGGCCTCGGCGGCCCTTATACTCTCCTTCCCACGGCGTGCTGCCCGTTCCCGATGGGAATCATAGTCTGCCCGACCGGTGATACGGAATGAGAGATTTTCCAGCTGGCGAGACTGTGGTTATCCAGCCCTAAAGGACCTGAGCGCTTGTTGAGCCGACACAATGGAGTCGTGCCGGACAAATCCGTCCGTCGCCGGGCGCTGTCCTCCCGGGAGCGGCGGAGTGCAATGCAGATCACCATTGCCTCCTCCAACCCACATGAGATGACACCCCAGTCGACGGATCCGGACTGGTCGGAGTTAGATCCGCTGCCCGTCATGCCAAAGACGGCCGAAAATCACCGGAGGTGAGCTCGGGTGGCGGAGGGAGTAGCGGGGAGAGGAGTGTAAAGTGGCTAGGGTTTGGTCCGGCGAACGGATGTGACCAAATATATGTGGGGTCGGGTGGGCTAGCGTTGGCCGGGTCCGACATGGCGGACGCGCCCGGGCACCCTCATATTTGGACTGGATATGAGGGGTGTCGGTCAGCCCGGGCGTTTGAGACCCGTTTGAAGCGTCCATCCAGCTCAAAAAATCGTGACTAGTCAATGACCGGATGGACCGCCCGGGCGTTCGAGAGGGTGACCGCATGTAGATGCTCTAAGGCCTCCAAGAAATCATTCTAGGTTCATCCTCACTTGGAATATTCTTGCTTAGGGAATCACTACAAAATCAGCTGACGGTGTAGGAATATAATGGACCCGAATATCCAGCTACCGTTAGATTTTTAGGCATGATAAATCCAATAAAAGAATTAGGAACAAAATGTGAAAAAATGTGGCTGAAAATTTTGAGAAAAGAGATGTGCCTGTTGGCAAGGTAGATTGCTTAACATAGCAGGTCGAGTTACTTTGGTACAGTCTTGTTTGTCTAATATCCCTATTTATATGATGTCTTTCTATCTTCTCCCTGCTGGGGTCAAAAAGAAAGTGGACTTTTACAGAGCCAGGATGGTATGGCAAGCTGAGAAAGATAAAAGGAAATACCACCTAGTAAACTGGAGAACCTGTTGTCTTCAAAATAGCAAGGGGGACTGGGGATTACAAATCTGGAGATGTTTAACATTGCTTTATTAGCTAAATGGCTGTGGAAATTAGAGAATGATGAGGGGTTCTGTCAGGGTATTATTAAAAAGAAATATGTAGGAAACAAATGTCTTTCTGGGATTGAGCATAAAAATGGAGACTCCCAATTTTGGTGTAACATTTTGAAAGTTAAAAAATACTTCTATCCCCATGTTAAGAAAAAACTGGGGGATGGGAAAAATACTAGGTTTTGGGAAGACTGGTGGGTGGGTGATAAACCACTGAAAGAAGCCTATCCCTCTCTATTCTTCATTAACAATGACCATGGAATTTCGGTTAAGGATGCTATTAATAAATGGTGGGGTGGCTTCTCTTTCAGAAGATCTTTATTTGGAGACACTGAACAGCTTTGGACTAGTATGAAAAATAGGTGTGAGGAAATCTTGATATATGGGGGGAGTGATAGACCAATGTGGATGCTTACCGCAGACAGGAAATTTTCTGTCAAATAGTTATATATGCACCTGATAAAAGATAATGTGGGATTCTCCAGAAAATTTCTATGGAAAACCAGAGTGCCTGCGAAAATTAAAGTCTTTCTATGGCTTCTTGCTAAGAAAAGTGTCCTTACTAGGGATAACCTTTTAAGAAGAGGGTGGAAGGGGGATAAACATTGTGTGTTGTGTGGTAAAGATGAAACAATTGATCATCTATTTTTTTCATGTTCTGTAGCTAGAATCATATGGGCGCTGGTCGGATGTGCCTTTGATCTAAAACATTATCCTAGAGATATCAATGATCGTTTTGGGAACTGGTTAAAAAAATTCAGACAGATAACAAAAAGTTGATCTTGGTTGGCACCTCAGCCCTTTTGTGGGTGATTTGGAGGTGTAGGAATGACATTATCTTTGATAGAAAAAAGATTACTGATCCCATGGGGATTGTGAAAATAATATGTGGTTGGATTTCTGATTGGGCTATTTTGCAGAAAAAGGACCCAAAGGAAAAAATACTGATGCTGGGAGCAAAACTCATCGAACAAGTAGCAAGTGATGTCTACAAGGCGGCGCAAGGGTGGCGTTTTGGCGTTCTCCGAATTCAGCAGTGATGGAAGTGGCTTCTTTTGGTGAAAGATTCGACCAAGATGTTTGAAGCATGGCGTGGGCTGTTTCAGAAGCTAGATCGCTTAGTAGTAGTTTCGAGGGACTGCTGTTAGGCAGTGGCCTTCCTTGGTTATATTTCTTTGCCTGTCTTTGCCCTGAACTTTTCCTGTGTTGTAATAGGGTCAGTTTATGAAGTGGAACCTGTCGGATACTTGCTGGTTTCTTTAATGGAAATCAGAAGGGAAACCCTCTTTTGCTCAAAAAAAAAGTTTAGTTGGCAGGCATATCATGGCAAGTTCCCTCGGTTCTTTTTTTCTTCTTGCCAGAAAATTAGCGAGCTCGCCAACTACTCATGACAACATAAATTACGATGAAGACCGTTCCATTTGCCATGTCTAAAAATCTGGCGTCGGATTTTTAGTATTCCCGATATCAATTGCACGGAAAATATGTGCCAAATTTGTGCATGCTTGGTCGATAATTCCATGTATTACCCTATTTCTACTTCTAATAGAGCAGTTGGTAGTCTTCGTCGGTTAATTTTCGTCCCACCATTTTCGTCCGGTTTTTTTTCATAGGTTTTTTTCTAGATTTTTTTCGCACCACCCCTCCCACGAAGAAAACCAGTACGACGCCCCTCCTCTCGATCCAGATGCGACCTCTCTCTTTCCCTCTCTCCGTCGCCGCCCCCATCTCCCGCTCCGCCGCCGCCCCTACCGCTCCATCGGCCCGACCTATTCTTCGGGCGCGACCACAGGAGCAGCTCCACCTCCCTACCCCCTCATGCAACAGCACTCCAAACCCCCACCACCACGTCCGGCCGCCTCTAGAGTTTCTTACCCTCAATGCCCCGCCGCGACTTGTGTTCCGGGCAGTGAGGATGGGAGCGGGTCGGCTGTGTCGCTTAGTGGATGGAGCGGCTGGGGCAGTGGCGCCACCGGGCTGGGCGGAGGAGAAGGATGAGTCGTGGTGGTCCGAGACTGGAGGGCAGCGTTGTGCCAGATCGAGGTAGCAGTAGCCGGATCCGTGTAGATCAAGGTTCACCATCGTGTGAGCCATGAAATTTGAGATTGCCGTCGCATGGGTCGCCGATGGCGAACACGCGTAGGTCATGGACGACCCTCCCTCGCGAGCCACGCATTCTGGCTCACCACCTCAGGCCGACGCGGTGCCTCCCCGGCGAGGCCGCGACGGCCTCTTCCTCCTCGCATTGTCTCCGTCCTCCTGCTCAAGCCCGTCGTTGTCGCATCCTTCGTGGCCTTTTTGTGTGGGCGCACTGCTAGAGGACGATGTTGAACATGAAGTGGAGCCCAGCCGGAGCGGTCTGACGCGGTGCAAGAGGAATGGTCGACGCCATAGCGTATCTTCGTGGCCAAGGAGCGGTGGTCGACACCATCGAGCAGGAGCCATCGGTCGCCTGCACATGGGCCGCATTCTGAACTAATGCTTTCTGCAACTGCAATGTTCCCCTCCATAGCGTATCTTGTACAGGCAGAAGGAATGCAGTTCAGTGACCGCGTCGGCTACAACTAGATCGATGGCCTGAAGGCTTTTACTGAGAAGATGAAGAATGCTATAGAATAGTGTCCAGCAACAAAGACTCCTACTACTACCGGTTCGAGAGAGGCTCTACCCTCAGGTGATTGATTACTTCAGACAGATACCAAGAAGTTTAACTGACGGATTCTGTAGCTCCTTTCCTTTGGAAGGATTTACTGACGTGCTAGGCAAATGTGAACTGATGCAGGATTCGGCAAGGAAGACCTGCTGTGGAGTCCGAGCATCGCGTGCAGCACATCAGCTGCCTGAGAGGGCAGCAACAGCTTTCTTTTCTACGAGAAGATGATCAAGGGGGCCGGCGGCCGTTTTGTGGTCATCCTCAATGTGTCCAAGCTCGTCCCGCATCGGTCACATTATTGCCGACTCATCGGTAAGTGTTCAACAAATTGTCAGGTGCTGATTTGAATCCTTGTTCAATTGCAAGTGGCCTGTAACACAGGGTTGAGTGCACATTACCATCACACTGCCATGTAAACTTTGTTGGTACGCAATCAAGCTGCTACAGTTCTATTTATAGTTTATTTGGCCATTTTGTCTTTGTTGTCCATGGTCAGATCATGGTTTATAGGCTTGATCATTATGAGTCAGTAAAGTGAGAATGAGCAGCAATGATTTATTTACCTAATCATGCCATCAAGTTTTTAGTATCACTATATTATTTATGCTAATTCTTTCAACATTACTGTCATTGTTGATGACTCTGAAAGGTAAAGAGAAGTGTTAAAGAATTCATCTTCCGCTTTGGCAAGAGACCCCGCCGGCTCCGCCGATGTCTACGCGGTTGTCATCCTTGACCACTGTTTAGTGCCACTGCCCTGCGGCTTCTATGACCTCGGTTGGGCTCCTCGTGGCTCCTTCACCCTCCAGCTGCAGGTGTGCTTCTCTGTTTGTGTAGCGCACGTACAAGTGCACCGTTGGGGCGTCAATCAGGTGTTCAGCGGCATGTCGAAGCAACTCTCTGGCCAGAACCACAACTATGTGCGCTCCAGGTAATGCAATCTGTCAATTGGGTTACACTAGGAGGAAGAGATGTGCACAAGAACTTTCCTTCCTAGGTGGTTGCCGGTCTTCTGGATTGGTTTGGCTGCTATAAAAAAGTAGAACCAGTTCCACCAAAATAGATAGTTTATTTGTATCAACAGCTGACTTTTATGTGCAATCCTACGGAATGGTGAGCAAAAGCCATTTGGCGGGATAACAGTAATATTGTGAAACCTTGGCCACCCTGGATGAAGCTGGAGCCAACACCGAGCCCCCATATTGGTAGCTGCAATAACGGATGGCCATGTATGAATCTGTCAATTCTAACTGATTGTCTTCTAAGGATAAATGGAACTGCTACATTTCCTCTCTCCAGCAAACTATTAGACCCTGCTTGTAACTATTTTTCATCTTGGTGTGATTTATAAGGGAGGCCATGCCATTAGTTTTTTGTTATTACATGCCGTGATGACCCTTATTCATTGATGTATAGTGTTGTATGTGGTTAATTCCCTAATACGGTAGTCACACTTCTCCAGATTTTCCTTGGTCAGAAATCTGACTTTTGGACTGATTGTAGTCAATCTGAATTAGTGAGGTTCTTTTTTCCAACTGTCCATGTTCAGTTATCCACATTATCATGCATTTTCTTTGGTTTAAAGATGTCACGATGTTCACCAAGGCAGAGAAGAAATGTTTTGAAGTTGTCCCTTCAATTGAAAGAAGTATGACTTGGTCCTTAGTGCCTATGCAGACATGAAAACGGGAGGTCGAGAGGTTTAAATATGTCATGATGTTTTCCATTGTAGATATCCTGCTTCAGTTACTTGCCTGATAACTCACAATTTCAACACTGAAGTTACTAATTTGTAAGACATGCCCTCTCTCATTCAATGATGTCCTGAAATTTTCACACAAAGCTTTGTAATCTTGCCAAGTAATAATGCTAATTTTTAGAGAACTTCAAATGGCATGCCACCATTTGCAATGGTTGTGATGTAGTGATAATTAATAAACTACAGGCCTTCTAAATATTCTAAAGTTTCATATCTAAGAGCATATTATATTTCTCGTAAACAACTGCAGTTAAGCTTCTATCCTCTTCCTGTCTTGAAGGAATTATCTGTTGAGTAAGCTACAGTATCTTTGTTTGACTAGCTAGGCTGTGTTGCATACATGTAAAAGGTGATGCTTCTGTGGCTTCTTCCATTTGTATATGTGTTGAAGCTCTTTGGTATTTTTTAAGATATGAACTCTTTTGTTGTTTGACTAGCACAAGGCTCCAAGAGCCCACATTTCTGCATGTATATATTTGTTGTATATCCTTTGCTCGTTTGCCGACTATAATCATCAGAAGGTAATACACGGCAGCTGAATTCTCTCGATAGACTTCGCCTTAGTCATCTGCTGAAGCAAATTCCGCCTACCTTATTCCTCGAGAGTTTTTCAACTAAAATTGCTATCCGAAAAAATGAAACCCCAATAAAACTGAAACTTGCCATCTAAACAGAAAGTTGCCATATTTCACAACTAAAGTTGTCATAAAAAAACATCAGGGCGAAATTGCTTTGTGCCATATATGTGGCACTTATGAGGGTCCAAAAAAGGAGAAAAGAGGAAAGATGAAAAGAATGGAACGATGAATGTAGTCACGTGAGGTTTGCTGGCAGAGTGGTTGGTGCATTGTAGCTCGTAGCAGGAGGTCGCCTGTTAGAGTCGTAGTACGCACTTCTTTTTTGTTTTAAAAAAGAGAAAGAAAAAAGTAGATGAGTTGGCCCAGCTCATAGCGTTGCAGGCACCCGTTTGCAAAATGAGCTATAACTGGTGCCTGCAGCACCAAATAGGAAACATCCTATTAATTTCCCCTCCTTGATTTCATTAGTGCGCGCGGCCTGTGAATTTTACCCCAGGCTATAAAGCCCCTCCAGATGAAACCCTATAGGTGTAGTATGACCCTTAATAGTGTATCCTTGTAAAAGTCAGTGTGTTGGGTTATTTTTTTGGTGTGGTTAGAGAACTAGACTCCATTTTGCACGAGGGTTTGAGTTTTTCCTAAACCTTTGAGAGGCAGAGCCATGGAAATATTTTGTGCTCTCATTCCTCTGGATGGAAGCTCTAACTTTTCCTCTGTGCTTCCAATAAGCTACTTTCTTCGAGATTGTGCAATGAAGGATTTTGATGGTAAGGGATCATAGAGCCTGGGGTGACTAGCATTAAGATAGGAAGGCGGTTGCCGCCCTTGTCCCTTGTTGCTGGGTTGCCACGGTGGCGTCAATCACTGGCTCATTTAGAACAAGAGTTAGTGGTTTTTTTATAAGGGTGATGGTTGAGAGTAAGCGGGACGGGTGTTGGGATTGGTCTGTTGCATGCATGAAATTATTTCCCCGCTTTAGAAAATATGGCAAATTGTGTTTCATTAGAGATTGATTTGCAGCAAATTGCATGAGCGGGTGGTTCATGCATTTTTCATCAAGTCGTACATTTTTCTGGTTATGACATAACGGTAAATGTATTGGTTGGTTGCTTCAAGACTCAATAACAGACACTATGAAATGACTCAAGAGAGATCAGATCTACCTTCTTGGCTGGGGGCGTTATGGGTGGCGCACGCCTCGCCCCCCTTGATGGCGGTAGTGGATGGGCACGAACACGAGGGGGGATCAGGGCGGAGAGCAGGGTGGTTGGCTGGGGACTCATCCTTGGCAGTTCGTGGGAGAGTACGGTGTGAAGAAGAGAGGGCGCAATGGCGAAGGTGAGGTAGGCGTCATCCGGTTATAAAGGAGAGGAATCCAATGAGAAATGTCCCGCTACGGCGGAAACCGGGCAGAAAGTGAAAGGTCCGACAAAAAGGGAAGGGTGC
This sequence comes from Triticum aestivum, assembly GCF_018294505.1. Taxonomy (NCBI): domain Eukaryota; kingdom Viridiplantae; phylum Streptophyta; class Magnoliopsida; order Poales; family Poaceae; genus Triticum; species Triticum aestivum. The sequence continues at coordinate 728,035,262 of NC_057812.1, forward strand.
GTCGTGGAGAAAAAGGAAGGGTGTGTTGTGGGGTGAGGTTTTTTTGTTGGGACCGTGGGTTGAAGATAACACGGTGGATAGTACAAACAACCACATCAACCCCCCCCCCCTCCCCACACACACACACATATATGGGCATGATTTTGAGGAGTTTGGACTGTCCAGAGGGTTGGATTTTAGGAGCCCGCGGGCCGCCCGAATGATGTCCAAACATGACCGCACATATAATAAAGAAATGAATTTCGATCTTAAAGATGACCTTAATCATTTATTTTATTTATTTACATGCATTATAGCCCGTAGCAACGCACGGGGTTCTACTAGTAAATGTAAGTGCACGAGTAGCTGTCGCACGGAAATTATTGTCGTCACGGCCGAGAGTGCAATGCACGCAGTCACTGCAAGATCACGGACGGAATCAACACGGCCTGTTATGCGTAGGCTGGCAGCATGCATGCGCTCGTTGCGCAGGACAAAGTTCACGGTGGGCATGCATGCATGGAGTTCGTCCTGTGTGTCGACCCGTGTGTCGTCGTACGCGTACAAATGTCCTGATCGGACAAGGCCGGTCGACGTCGACGCCCATTTACCCTCGAATCTCGTGTGCAAAGTCTCGCGCGCGCACTAGCCAACTAGCGATCGAGTTTACGACCTCTGGATCGATCGTGCTCCCCACGTCCCCGGGCCATGCCGCTTGATTTAAACCACCACGCAGGCACCGCATCCCCCGGCCTCTCCAACGAGTCTCAACTTCCTTATCCAACGATCCGCTGGACGGGACTAACTAGGCTGTCACATCCCTTCCATCTACCACAACCAACGGCGTCGGCGATAATGGCCGCCTTGCCGCAGCTGCTTCTGATCCTCTTCCCCGCGGAGGTTGCCGTCCTGACCCTGCTGCTGGCCTCGGCGCCGGGAGCGCGGGCTCACGCCTCCTCGTCCTCGTCATCGGCGACGTACCGCTGCGGCTGGTGCCCGCGCAGGTCCACCGCGTCCATCCTCCCTCCCGGCGCCGGCGCACTGACCGGTGCCGCCTGCGGGTATGGTGGCCAGGCGGCGGAGATGGCCGTCGACGGGGGGCTCCACATTGCGGCCGTCAGCGCCAGTTTCTTCCGCGGTGGCCGGGCCTGCGGCGCCTGCTACCAGCTGATGTGCAGGGGACGGAGCGCGTGCGCGGCGGGCGGCGTCAAGGTCGTCGTCGTCGCCGACGTGGCAGAGACGAACATGACCGGTGGTGGTGCCGGTGGGCGGTTTCTGCTCACCAAGGACGCCTTCGCCGCCTTGGCGACGCCAGACCGTAACGCCGAGCTCGCGGACGCGGACGTCGACGTGGACTTCAGGAGGATTCCCTGCGTGTACAAGAGCAAGAACTTGGCGGTTAAAGTGGAGGAGACGAGCAGCAGGGACCGGGGTTACCTCGCCCTCCGCTTCCTCTACCAGGGCGGCCAGACCGACATCGCCGCCGTCGAGGTCGCGCAGGCGGTCACCGGTTCCAGCGGCACCAACAACGACGCAGCACCGTTGCAGACATCCTGGCAGTACATGACCCGGCGCGAGGCGTCCCCGTCGATGTGGCGCACGTCGCGCGTGCCGGCCGGTCTGCTGCAGCTCCGGCTTGTGGTCACCGCGGGCTCCGGCGGCAAGTGGCTGCGCGCCGACGGGGCGGTGCTCCCCGCGAATTGGCAGCCCGGCGCGGTCTACGACACCGGCCTGCGCGTCACCGACGTCGCCGCAAGCACCTGCGGCGGCGCCTCCTGTTCCTCCACGGACGAGGGCGACGACGCCGAGCAGCTCCGATGACACGCTTCCCGGCATGCATGATGCATCCACCACGGACCGATCGATGGTCCATTGGAGCCGGCCCGCACGTCAACGGCGACGCCGCGCATGCAGATCTGCACCGGCCAGCCGCCGGAATATCGGTCGATGCTGCATGTACACTGTACAGAGACGTGTACATCGCAACGTACGACATGCATGCATGTGTGCACGGCCGACGACGAGTTCCGGTTAGGACAAAACCTCCATGGTCCCGCTCTAAACAGAGGATGTTGGCGCGTAGCTTCACGTGTGGAGGGAAGGGACTAATGCAGAGAAGAACATGTAGATGGCTCTGTTCAGGTCTTGGAATCACATGACAGCACTACTGTTTTGGCTGCTCGTCCTCTTCCTCTTTGGAATAGTAGGAGAGTATTATTGTAGGTTGATTGCATGGGCTGATTAAGATTGATCAGTTGCCGACTAAGACTAAGTTAACTGTATTGCATTATGTTGTGCTGTGTTTATTTCATACTTTTTTCGCAAGAAATTAATGAAAACAATTGAGAAAAACTAGATACCCCGCATGTTGCTGAGGGATGTTTCGCATCAAGTATGAATGAGATGTTGTGGCACAGTTGAGCAGATTGCAATCAGACAAATACTCATGAACTATCGATATGCTCGGTTGTTTACCGAGCTCAAAATAATATTTGCATCTATAATGAACAAACTGAAAGAGTTTCTTGTTGTGCAAATCCATACATCAAACTAAAAGAGGTATGAACCAAATCCACACATCAAAACACTTGCCGAAAATCATTTCTTGCCTATCCGGTTGTGGGCCAATAGTAAACTCTCCTAATAAAGAATGAACATATCGCCGGACAAAGGAAATTGTATATGAGATTAACTGAATCCTCGACATCGTGGTTCAGACCGATAAAAATCTACGATGAATGTGTGGGAGTTCATATGGGCATCCAGGTTCCGCTATTGATTATTGATCCGAGAGGTGTCTCGGTCATGTCGGCATGTTCTCGAACCCGTAGGATCACACACTTAAGGTTCTCGGTAACGCTAGGGTAGTATTGGGATATTCATACTGACGAGACTGAATATTGTTTGGAGTCTCAGATGGGATCCGAGACATCATGAGGAGCTCCGGAATGGTTCAGAGGTAAAGATTTATATATGGAAAGTGTTTTTCAGGGTTTCGAAAAAGTTAGGGAATTTTTTATGGAGTACCGAGAAGGTTCAGGGGTTCCACCGTGGGGCCCAATGACCTGGGAAGGGCCCACATGGACCGAGGAGTGGGCCAACAACCCACATGGGTTGGTCGCACCAGCTCCCAAGGCCCATGTCATTTAAATCTAGAGATAAGGTCTTACATCTAAATTTAAAGGGTTAAATCTAGAGATAATATCTTATCTCTAAATTTAAAAGGATTTCTCCCTTGTGGCTGGCCCTAGGAGGGTTTTGGCAGCCCCTCCCTGCCCCCTAGCCTATATAAAGAGAGGGGAGGTGCATGGGGACGGCGACCCATCCATTGCTAGCCTGCCTCTCCCATCTCCCTCCACCTCCTCTCCAGTACAAGCTTAGCGAAGCCCTGACGGAATTTCGCTGCCACCACCACAACCACGCCATCATGTTGGTTCAGATCCCATCTACCTCTTATCCCTTGCTTGCTAAATCAAAAAGGAGGAGACGTCACCGAGCCGTACGTGTGCACATCTCGGAGGTGCCGTTCGTGCGGTACTCAGATCGGATTGGATCATGAAGGAGTACGACTACGCCAACCACGATCTCTAGATCGTTAACGCTTTCAGTCTATAAGGGTATATAGACATACTCCACTCTCGTTGTTAGCATCTTCATACATTAGATCTTGGGTGTTCCGTAGGATTTTTTTGTTTTCCATGCAACTTCCCCATCAGTGAGTAATCAAAATTAGCTGCAATCTCCGCTCCTTTCCTATTCTGCGACGTTGGTGTGTACACGGGTGGGAATTTTCATGCAGTACGTGTTGGGGAACGTAGCAGAAATTCAAAATTTTCTACGCATCACCAAGATCAATCTATGGAGTAATCTAGCAACGAGGGAAGGAGAGTGCATCTACATACCCTTGTAGATCGCTAAGCGGAAGCGTTCAAGTGAACGGGGTTGATGGAGTCGTACTCGTCGTGATCCAAATCACCGATGATCCTAGTGCCGAACGGACGGCACCTCCGTGTTCAACACACGTACAGCCCGGTGACGCCTCCTACGCCTTGATCCAGTAAGGGGAGAAGGAGAGGTTGGGGAAGACTCCATCCAGCAGCAGCACGACGGCGTGGTGGTGGTGGAGGAGCGTGGTACTCCAGCAGGGCTTCGCCAAGCACCGCAAGAGACGAGGAGGGAGAGGGGTAGGGCTGCGCCAAGAAGGAGATGTTCTCGTGTTTCTGGCAGCCCAAAACCCCCACTATATATAGGGGAAAGGGAGGGGTTGCGCCCCCACCTAGGTTTCCACCCCTAGGGGTGGCGGCCAGCCCTAGATCCCATCTAGGGGGCGGCCAAGGGGGGAGAGAGGGGGGCGCACCACTAGGTGGGCCTTAGGCCCATCTGAGCCTAGGGTTTCCCCTTTTTCCATTCTCTCTTCGCCTTGGGCCCTGGTGGGGGGGTGCCCAGCCCACCTGGGGCTGGTCCCCTCCCACACTTGGCCCATGCAGCCCTCCGGGGCTGGTGGACCCACTTGGTGGACCACCGGGACCCTCCCGGTGGTCCCGGTACATTACCGATAAAACCCGAAACTTTTCCGGCGACCAAAACAGGACTTCCCATATATAAATCTTTACCTCCGGACCATTCCGGAACTCCTCGTGACGTCCGAGATCTCATCCGGGACTCTGAACAACATTCGGTAACCACGTATATCTATTCCCTATAACCCTAGCGTCATCGAACCTTAAGTGTATAGACCCTACGGGTTCGGGAACCATGCAGACATGACCAAGACAACTCTCTGGTCAATAACCAACAGCGGGATTTGGATACCCATGTTGGCTCCCACATGTTCCACGATGATCTCATCGGATAAACCACGATGTCAAGGATTCAATCAATCCCGTATACAATTCCCTTTGTCTAGTGGTACGATACTTGCCCGAGATTCGATCGTCGGTATCCCGATACCTTGTTCAATCTCGTTACCGGCAAGTCTCTTTACTCGTTCCGTAACACATCATCCCGTGATCAACTTCTTGGTCACATTGTGCACATTATGATGATGTCCTACCGAGTGGGCCCAGAGATACCTCTCCGTTACACGGAGTAACAAATCCCAGTCTCGATTCGTGCCAACCCAACAGACACTTCGGAGATACCTGTAGTGTACCTTTATAGCCACCCAGTTACGTTGTGACGTTTGGCACACCCAAAGCACTCCTACGGTATCCGGGAGTTGCACAATCTCATGGTCTAAGGAAATGACACTTGACATTAGAAAAGCTTTAGCATACGAACTACACGACCTTTGTGCTAGGCTTAGGATTGGGTCTTGTCCATCACATCATTCTCCTAATGATGTGATCCCGTTATCAATGACATCCAATGTCCATGGTCAGGAAACCGTAACCATCTATTGATTAACGAGCTAGTCAACTAGAGGCTTACTAGGGACATGTTGTTGTCTATGTATCCACACATGTATCTGAGTTTCCTATCAATACAATTCTAGCATGGATAATAAACGATTATCATGAACAAGGAAATATAATAATAACCAATTTATTATTGCCTCTAGGGCATATTTCCAACAGTCTCCCACTTGCACTAGAGTCAATAATCTAGTTCACATCGCCATGTGATTAACACTCACAGGTCACATCGCCATGTGACCAACATCCAAGAGTTTACTAGACTCAATGATCTAGTTCACATCACTATGTGATAAACACTCAAAGAGTTCTGGGTTTGATCATGTTATGCTTGTGAGGGAGGTTGTAGTCAACGGGTCTTGCCATATTCAGATCCCTATGTATTTTGCAAAACTTTATATCGTAGATGCTGCTGCCACGTTCCACTTGGATCTATTCCAAATTTTTGCTCCATTATACGTATCCGATATCTCTACTCAGTGCTATCCGAATAGGTGTTAAGCTTGCATCGACGTAACTCTTTACGTCGAACTCTTTATCACCTCCATAACCGAGAAACATTTCCTTATTCCTCTAAGGATAATTTTGACCGCTATCTGGTGATCTACTCCTAGATCACCTTTGTACCCTCTTGCCAGACATGTGGCAAGGCACACATCAGGTGCGGTACTTCAGCATGGCATACCGTATAGAGCCTATGACAAAAGCATAGGGGACGACCTTCGTCCTTTCTCTTTCTTATGCCGTGGTCAAGCTTTAAGTCTTACTCAACTTCACACCTTACAACTCAGGTAAGAACCCCTTCTTTGACTGATCTATTTTGAACTCCTTCAAAAACATGTCAAGATGTGCGTTCTTTGAAAGTACCATCAGGCGTCTTGATCTATCTCTATAGATCTTGATGCCCAATGTGTAAGCAGCTTTATCTAGGTCTTCCTTTGAAAATCACTCTTCAAACAACCGTTTATGCTTTCCAGAAATTCTACATCATTTCGGATCAACAATATGTCATCCACATATACTTATCAGAAATGTTGTAGTGCTCCCACTCACTTTCTTGTAAATACAAGTTTCTAGCAAACATTGTATAAACCTAAAAGCTTTGATCACTCCATTAAACATATATTCCGATTGCGAGATGCTTGCTCTAGTCCATAGAAGGATTGCTGGAGCCAGCATACCTTTTAGCGTCCTTAGGATCGACAAAACCTTTTATTGTATCACATACAACTTTTCTTACGAAAACTTGGTAAGAAATCTTGTTTTGACATCCATCTGTAAGATTTCATAATCAAAAAATACAGCTAATGCTATCATGATTCCGACAGACTTAAGCATCGCTACGGGTGAGAAATTCTCATCGTAGTCAACTCCTTGAACTTGTGAAAAAATTCTTTCCCACAAGTCGAGCTTCTTAGACGGTAACATTACCTCCCACGTCCGTCTTCTTCTTAAATATCCATTTATCTCAATGGCTTGCCGATCATCGGGCAAGTCCATCAAAGTCTATACTTTGTTCTGATATATGGATCCTATCTCGGATTTCATGGCTTCTAACCATTTGTCGGAATACGGGCCCACCATCGCTTCTCCATAGCTCGTAGGTACATTGTTGTCTAACAACATGATATCTAAGACAGGATTACCGTACCACTCAGGAGTAGTACATATCCTTGTCGACCTACGAGGTTCGATAGCAACTTGATCCGAAGCTTCATGATCACTATCATTAACTTCCTATTCAACAGACGTAGGTGCCACAGAAAACATCTTTCTATGTTGCATCATTCTCTGGTTGAAATAAAGGTTCGACAACCTCATCAAGTTCTATCTTCCTCCCACTCAATTCTTTCGAGAGAAACTCCTTCTCGAGAAAGGACCCGTTCTTAGCGACAAACAATTTGCCCTCGGATCCGAGATAGAAGGTATACCCAACTGTCACCTTTGGGTATCCTATGAAGATGTGTTTGTCCGCTTTTGGGTTCGAGCTTCTCCTGCTAAAGCCTTAAGCATCGCAACCCCAAACATTAAGAAACGACAACTTTGGTTTCTTGCCAAACCAATGTTCATACGACGTCATCTCAACGGACTTATATGGTGTCCTATCTAAAGTGAATGCAGCTGTCTATAACGCATAACCTCAAAATAATAGCGGTAGATCGGTAAGAGACATCATAGATCGCACCATATCTCATAGGGTTTGATTACGATGTTCGGACACACCATTACCCTGTGGTGTTCCAGGTGACTTCAACTGTGAAACAATTCCACAATGTCTTAAGTGTTTGCCAATACTCATAACTCAGAAATTCTCATTGATCAGATCGTAGGAATTTGATCTTCTTGTTATGATGATTCTTAACTTCACTCTGAAATCGCTTGAACTTTTCAAACGTTTCAGACTTGTGCTTCATTAAGTAAATATACCTATATCTACTCAAATCGTCAATGAAGATGAGAAAATAGCGATATCCACTGCACGCTTCAATTCTCATTGGATCACACGCATCAGCATGTATGATTTCCAACAAGTCACTTGCCCGTTTCATCGTACCTGAAAACGGGGTCTTAGTCATCCTGCCCATGAGGCATGGCTCACATGTGTCAAGTGATTCAAAATCAAGTGACTCCAAACATCCATCGACATGGAGTTTCTTCATGCATCTTACGCCAATATGACCTAAGCGGCAGTGCCACAAGAAAGTGGTACTATCATTATTAACTCTACATCTTTTGGCGTGAACATGTGTATTACCACGACCGAGATTCAATGAACCATTCACATAGGGTGCATGACCATGAAAGGTATCATTCATGTAAACAGAATAACTATTATTCTCTAACTTAAATGAATGACCGTCTTGCAATGAACATGATCTAATCATACTCATGCTCAACGTAGACACCTGATAACATTTATCTAGGTTCAATACTAATCCCGAAGGCAGATGGAGCATGCGATGGTGATCTCATCAACTTTGGAAACACTTCCAACACACATCGTCACCTCGCCCTTAGCCAGTCTCCGTTTAGTCCGTAGCTTTTGCTTCAAGTCACCAATAATAGCAACTGAACCGGTATCCAATACCCAGGTGCTACCAGGAGTACTAGTGAGGTACACATTAATAACACGTATATACTTTGTTGAAGTTGCCAGCCTTCTTATCTGCCATGCATTTGGGGTAATTCCGCTACCAGTGTCCGTTCCCCTTACAATAGAAGCACTTAGTCTCGGGTTTGGTTCAACCTTGGGTTCCTTCACTAGAGCGGCAACTGATTTGCCATCCATGAAGTTTCCCTTCTAGCCCTTGCCCTTCTTGAAACCAGTGGTCTTGTTAAACCATCAACACTTGATGCTCCTTCTTGATTTCTACCTTCTGCGGTCTTAAGCACCGCGATCAGCTCCGGGATCAACTCCATCCCTTGCATGTCATAGTTCATCACGAAGATCTAGTAGCTTAGTGATAGTGGCTAGAGAACTCTATTAATCACTATCTTATCTGGAAGTTTAACTCCCACTTGATTTAAGTGATTATAGTACCCAGACATTCTGAGCACATGCTCACTAGCTGAGCTATTCTCCTCCATCTTGTTGGCAAAAGAACTTGTCAGAGGTCTCACACCTCTCAACACGGGCATGAGCCTGAAATCCCAATTTCAGCTCTTGGAACATCTCATATGTTCTATGGCGTTTAAAACGTCATTGGAATCCCGTTTCTAAGCCGTAAAGTATGATGCACTAAACTATCAAGTAGTCATCAGGATGTGTCTGTCAGGTGTTCACAACATCCACAGACGACGTGGTAGGGGTTTGCACATCGAGTGGTGCATCAAAGACGTAAGCCTTTTGTGTAGCAGTGAGGACACTCCTCGGACTACGGACCTAGTCCGTATCATTGCTTACAATATCTTTCAACTTAATCTTTCTCTTGGAACATATTGAAACAGGGAGCTACAACATGAGCTATTTATCTACAACATATTTGCAAAGACAATTTAGACTATGTTCATGATAATTGAGTTCATTTAATGAACTCCCACTCAGATAGACATCCCTCTAGTCATCTAAGTGAAACATGATCCGAGTCAACTAGGCCGTGTCCGATCATCACGTGAGACGGACTAGTCAACATCGGTGAACATCTTCATATTGATCGTATCTTCTATACGACTCATGCTCGACCTTTCGGTCTTCCGTGTTCCGAGGCCATGTCTATACATGCTAGGCTCATCAAGTCAACCTAAGTGTTTTTGCTGTGTAAATCTGGCTTACACCCGTTGTATTCGAACGTTAGAATCTATCACACCCGATCATCACGTGGTGCTTCGAAACAACGAACCTTCGCAATGGTGCACAGTTAGGGGGGACACTTTTCTTGAAATTTTAGAGAGGGGTCATCTTATTTAAGCTACCGTCATTCTAAGAAAATAAGATGTAAAACATGATAAACATCACATGCAATCAAATAGTGACATGATATGGCCAATATCATTTTTGCTCCTTTTGATCTCCGTCTTCGGGGCTCCATGATCATCGTTGTCACCGGCATGACACCATGATCTACATCATCATGATCTCCATCATAGTGTCTTCTTGAAGTTGTCTCGTCATCTATTACTTCTACTACTATGGCTAACGCTTTAGCAATAAAGTAAAGTAATTACATGACGTTTAAGTTGACACGCAGGTCATAAATAAATTAAGACAACTCCTATGGCTCATGCCGGTTGTCATACTCATTGACATGCAAGTCGTGATTCCTATTACAAGAACATGATCAATCTCATACATCACATATATCATTCATCACATCCTTTTGGCCATATCACATCACAAGGCATATGCTGCAAAAACAAGTTAGACGTCCTCTAATTGTTGTTGCAAGTTTTTACGTGGCTGCTATAGGTTTCTAGCAAGAACGTTTCTTACCTACGCGAAAACCACAACGTGATATGCCAATTTCTATTTACCCTTCATAAGGACCCTTTTCATCGAATCCGATCCGACTAAAGTGGGAGAGACAGACACCCGCTAGCCACCTTATGCAACTAGTGCATGTCAGTCGGTGGAACCAGTCTCACGTAAGAGTACGTGTAAGGTCGGTCCGGGCCGCTTCATCCCACGATGCCGCCGAATCAAGATAAGACTAGTAACAGCAAGTAAATTGACAAAATCGACGCCCACAATGGCTTTGTGTTCTACTCGTGCATAGAAACTACGCATAAACCTGGCTCATGATGCCACTGTTGGGGAACATAGCAGAAATTCAAAATTTTCTACGCATCACCAAGATCAATCTATGGAGTAATCTAGCAACGAGGGAAGGAGAGTGCATCTACATACCCTTGTATATCTCTAAGCGAAAGCGTTCAAGTGAACGGGGTTGATGGAGTCATACTCGTCGTGATCCAAATCACCGATGATCCTAGTGCCGAACGGACGACACCTTCGTGTTCAACACACGTACAGCCCGGTGACGTCTCCTACGCCTTGATCCAGCAAGGGGAGAAGGAGAGGTTGGGGAAGACTCCATCCAGCAGCAGCATGACGGCGTGGTGGTGGTTGAGGAGTGTGGTACTCCAGCAGGGCTTTGCCAAGCACCGCAAGAGACGAGGAGGGACAGGGGTAGGGCTGCGCCAAGAAGGAGATGTTCTCGTGTTTCTGGCAGCCCAAAATCCCCACTATATATAGGGGAAAGGGAGGGGCTGCGCCCCCACCTAGGTTTCCACCCCTAGGGGTGGCGGCCAGCCCTAGATCCCATCTAGGGGGCGGCCAAGGGGGGAGAGAGGGGGGGCGCACCACTAGGTGGGCCTTAGGCCCATCTGAGCCTAGGGTTTCCCCTTTTTCCCTTCTCTCTTCGCCTTGGGCCCTGGTGGGGGGCGCACCGGCCCACCTGGGGCTGGTCCCCTCCCACACTTGGCCCATGCAGCCCTCTGGGGCTGGTGGCCCCACTTGGTGGACCACCGGGACCCTCCCAGTGGTCCCGGTACATTACCGATAAAACCCGAAACTTTTCCGGCGACCAAAACAGGACTTCCCATATATAAATCTTTACCTCCGGACCATTCCGTCACTCCTCGTGACGTCCGGGATCTCATCCGGGACTCCGAACAACATTCAGTAACCATGTATATCTATTCCCTATAACCCTAGCGTCATCGAACCTTAAGTGTGTAGACCCTACGGGTTCGGGAACCATGCAGACATGACCGAGACAACTCTCCGGTCAATAACCAACAGCGGGATCTGGATACCCATGTTGGCTCCCACATGTTCCACGATGATCTCATCGGATGAACCACGATGTCAAGGATTCAATCAATCCCGTATACAATTCCCTTTGTCTAGCGGTACGATACTTGCCTGAGATTCGATCGTCGGTATCTCGATACCTTGTTCAATCTCGTTACCGGCAAGTCTCTTTACTCGTTCTGTAACACATCATCTCGTGATCAACTCCTTGGTCACATTGTGCACATTATGATGATGTCCTACCGAGTGGGCCCAGAGATACCTCTCCGTTACACGGAGTAACAAATCCCAGTCTCGATTCGTGTCAACCCAACAGACACTTTCGGAGATACCTGTAGTGTACCTTTATAGCCACCCAGTTACATTGTGGCGTTTGGCACACCCAAAGCACTCCTACGGTATCCGGGAGTTGCACAATCTCATGGTCTAAGGAAATGACACTTGACATTAGAAAAGCTTTAGCATACAAACTACACGATCTTTGTGCTAGGCTTATGATTGGGTCTTGTCCATCACATCATTTTCCTAATGATGTGATCCCGTTATCAATGACATCCAATGTCCATGGTCAGGAAACCGTAACCATCTATTGATTAACGAGCTAGTCAACTAGAGGCTTACTAGGGACATGTTGTTGTCTATGTATCCACACATGTATCTGAGTTTCCTATCAATACAATTCTAGCATGGATAATAAACGATTATCATGAACAAGGAAATATAATAATAATCAATTTATTATTGCCTCTAGGGCATATTTCCAACAGTACGCTCCCGTCGATTATTGGCCTAAAGGATTAACTATTGAATAAATAGCAAGAGAATTAGGTGTCGTGGCAGTTATGGGCCTAACTAAACGATGCTATTTTTATGTCTTAGGCAAACAAAATTAGAGCCAACCGCTGATTACCTAGGTCCCAAAGATTCAACATGCATGTCGAGTAAACTGTGACGGAGGGAGTAACAAGAATTGAAGTATAAAGAGAGCATCAAAAAGCATGTAACAAGCACATTTAAGTCTAATCCACTTTCTATGCATAGGCATCTTATAAGTAAAGAAAATATTAAGACAAAAAATATCTAGCATATGCAAGGAATGTGAATGAAACATTGACAATCTCAACATAATGAGATGTAATTTAGGAACATGATTTTTTATAACAATGCTCGCCTCTCTCGAAATAACTACATGTAGGATCATAATCGAATACAACAATATATCCATCATATAAAAAAATTTCTTCATGATCCACATGTATACAAAATCTACAATCTTCCAAGATAGTGGGATTAATATCAACCAAAGTCATGACCTCTCCAAACCCACTTTTATAAAAAAATCATAAGATTTGATCATTATCTAAAGTAGTGGGATCATTGTTACATAAAGTTGATGCTCTTACAAACCCACTTTAAATAGTATTGCAAACAGTATTATCAATAACATATTCAATATGAGGCTCAAATAAACTCTCGATATCAGAAGAAGCATCATAATTATCACACAATCATGATCATTACAATAAGTAGTAGGCATAACAAAATGATCATCAATAGTGCCTACCGACATAGTTTCACAATAAAAAGCAATATTTTCATCAATTGTATCATATTCATCACTTGAGTCATAAGAATTATCATATTTTTATTTTATAACTTCTTCATTAGTAGGGGGACTAAAAATATCATACACATCAAACTCATCATCCCCAAACTTGTAGCTTTGCATATCATAAGCACAATTGACATTCATGGAATTCATACTAGCATCATTGAAATCATGCTTTTCATTCAAGGAACTATCATGAATCACTCTGTAAAATTCTTCTTTTAACACTTCATAACAAAGGCAAGGGGTGGTCACTCCCCTTGTTCTTGCTAGTTGCATGTATCAAATCTGGTAATGGTAGATACAATAATATAAGTAAAGTAGAACAACAAAAAATTGTAAGATCGCTTGAATATAACTAAGAATGAACTCGAGGGCCATAGACTCACTAGAGGCATCTCTCTCAGAAATGGCATCGGTGGGTAAACATTTTTTTTGTTGGGAAATTAACAAAAAAGCACATAGTTATGATGATTATCCAAAGCATGGTCAATATATAGGCATTACGTCTGTGACAAGTAGACCGTTAAACTTATCGACATCTACTACTATTACTCCACCCCAATACCGCTATCCAGCATGCATCTCAAATTATTAAGTTCATGACAAACAGAGTAATGCATTAAGCAAGATGACATAATGTAGATAGAATAAGGGCAACTAATATGACCAAACCCCGTTGTTTTACCCTTAGTAGCAACAATACAAATGTGTGCCTCACCCACCTGTCACAGAGCAAGACTAACCGCAAGATTGAACCTACTACTAAGCACCTCTCCCACTGAAGATAAATCAATCTACTTGGCCAAAGAAGACAGATAGATTGGAGAGAAATACAAGGTTATGAAACTACACAATCAAAGAGATCTCAAAGGACATAAATAATATCAACGAATAATATGATCATTAACCCATAATTCATCGGATCCCAACAAACACACCGCAAAGATTACATAGAATACATCTCAGAGGAGATCATTGTATTGAAGATCAAAAGAGAGATAACAAGCCATCTAGGTACTACTATGGACCTATAGGTCTTGAAGAAACTACTCACACATCATCACGGAGGCAACAAGGTTGATGAAGATAGCCTCCCCAATGCTTCCTTCCTTTGACAAAGTACCAGAAAAGGCTTCCAGATGGGATCGCGGAAGAACAGAGGCTTGCGGTGACGAAATAATTGTTTGTCTCACTTCAGGTTTTTTTGGAATACATGGGAATTTATTGGCCAAGAAGGGCAAATGGAGTCATGAGCGGCCCACAAGCCAGGGTGGCACACCTTACCTCTAGGGTGTGCCCCCTTCCTTGTGGCCGCCTCGTGGGTATTCTGGTCCTTCCTTCAAACTTCCATGGTCTCTTATTATCAAGAAAAAATCATCAAAAAGTTTCATCGTGTTTGGACTTCTGTAGGTATAGTTTTCCTGCGAAACAAAAACATGCAGAAAATAGGAACTGGCACTGGGCACTAAATTAATAGGTTAGTCCATAAAAATAATATAAAAGTAATAATATAATAGCATGAAACAATAAAAAGCTATAGATATGTTGGAGACGTATCAATACATGTATTGTATTGTTGCTACTAAGGGTAAAGATGGTTTCTTTTATCACAATTGGATGATATTTTTACCGGCTATATTATTTCATCATGCTTATTGCAATGCTTTGTTTGTCATGGATTTAATACTTCGATATTCATTCTGGATAGCGGTCTTGGGTTGAAGTATTAGTTGTAGATGTAGTTGGATAATACTCTACATATCACGGGCGTAATGGCTACATGAGATTATACTATGAATATTCATTGCCATAAATATAAATATTGTAATTTAATCGCTGCACAACTGTAATTTGTCCACCACACCGCACTTATATATGCTTGGAGAGATGTCAGTAGTGAACCTACGGCCATGGGGTCTATTTTACTTTACTGAAAACGTCACCAAAAATATTATTCTTTGTTGTGCTTTTTATTTATTTTATCTATCTATCTATCAATTCCTACCATATGGTGCAATTTAGAAGAAAAAAAATACAATTATATTAGCTCTTCATAGACAAACTTGGGGTTTGCGAGCCAAGGTAAGATCGGTTTGGGAGGGGCAAAGGGAATTTCTGGTGGAGCAGTGAAATGCATTGAGATCGAAAAGAACACCAACGGCAAAAACAGTCGCTGGGTCGACACTGACACGAAGAGACGAAAGCTAGGGGAGCAAATGGGAATCTTGTAACTAGCAAGACACACACGTGCTGACCACCCTGACGAGAGACCAAATGCTAACACATACACAACAGGTACTACACACGTGTCGATGCTAACACACGCAATCAAAGTGGAGCACACTAAAGATCAGAACACAGTCTATGTTCGGATCAGAACAGACAAATATTTAAGCTTTCAAAATGAAAATAAGAGGATGAACTAGTATGATTTATCCTTTTCTTCAAGGGATCCCCCCCCCCCTCGTTATATGTTTACATATATTATGTAGTAAGTGGTAACCATTTCACTTCTGTCAACTATGCTTTACCAGACGGATGTGTAACATTGAAGGGCTCGACTATATGTCGCTGCTCCAATTGTTACCATTGGGCCGACCAAGTAGTTACCTACAGGTAAGTTTGTTTCCTTTGGTTTTTTTCATCCGTTCATTTCGCCTTTCTTGTGTTCATGTTTTTGAAACTATTATAAAATACATATATATTCCAAAAACATAAATAAACTTACAAAACAATATAAACCGCAAATTTGGGAAATGTAAAAATGTTAGCATAGTTTTAAAAAATTGATAGCATTCTGCATTTAAAAAATGTGTTCATGATATTTTTTAAAAAGTTAATATAATGGGAAAAGGTGTTCATGTAGTCTAAAAATGTTTCGTCTCATGAAAAAAACTAACATGTACCTAAAAAATGTTTAACACAATTTTGAAAAAACTGATCATGAACATGTGTTTGAGAAATGTTAATCTTGTATTTGGAAATTGTTAAACATGTATAAAAATGTTTCAGGTGTATACGGAAAATGTACAATGTGTGTGAAAAAGGGTGGACATCAAAACCTATATTTGAAAAAAAATCATGTATTTGAGAAATGTAAAATGCACAAATTTTCATATGTATTTGAAGAATGTAAAATATGTATAGAAAAACTTTTGAAAAGTATGAATCATGTATTTTAAAAATATTAACCATGTTTAAAAAATGTTCCTGTTTTATACAAAAATTTACATGTGTATGGGAATAGTAGACATGTGTTAAAAAACAAGAAAAAATGGGAAAACATAAAATCCAGTAGAGAAACACAGAAAACCAAAACCAAAAGAAATCCGATGAAAATCGCAAGGAAAACACACAATAGAGAAAAACAAAAGAGAAAACCGATAAGGCGATGAAAACTATACAGAAAACCAATAGAAGGAAAGAAGAAACAAAAAACCCTATAAAACCCAAAGGAAATCGAGAAAGACGTAAAACAAAATAAAACCGATGAGAAATGTAAAGAAAACACACACAAAAAGAGAAAACAAATGATATAAGTAATTCTTCAATTCATTTGCATGCCTTGTATTTCACGTGGACATAAAGAGTTGCAACTCAGTGCACATTTGGCATATTATACATTATTCCTATGGTTTTAACTGATTGATTGCTTACTTAGAAATGCCGATTAGGAGTGATGTTGTAGAAATAAATGAAGTTTCCTTGAAGATAAACAAATGAAGATTACATTCTTGTGTTACTTGTAGATAGAATGATAAGTCTTTGATTTTATTTGGCATGTGGTATATGAATTATTTTTTCTTTCAGAGCAGTGTAATTGACCTATTTATGTTGTGTTACAGCTTGGAATATAATTTAAGTTTACATTATGAAAATTATCCTGCTTTGGAGTGCGGCGTACTAATAAGTATATTACGAAGGAT